>NW_025748367.1:0-36031 GCF_021184085.1 Oncorhynchus gorbuscha
GAAAGACGGGTTAAGCAAGCACTCACGCACACTGCGTCGCCGCGCGCTTGTCCTAGTAACCTCCTTTTCGTTCCTGTTTCCACTCGTCTGGCTGTTCTTCAGTGGGCTCACTCTGCCAAGTTAGCTGGTCATCCCGGTGTTCGAGGCACTCTTGCGTCTATTCGCCAGCGCTTTTGGTGGCCGACTCAGGAGCGTGACACGCGCCGTTTCGTGGCTGCTTGTTCGGACTGCGCAGACTAAGTCAGGTAACTCTCCTCCCCTGCCGGTCGTCTCAGACCGCTCCCCATTCCTTCTCGACCATGGTCTCACATCGCCTAGACTTCATTACCGGTCTGCCTTTGTCTGCGGGAAGACTGTGATTCTTACGGTTGTCGATAGGTTCTCTAAGGCGGCACATTTCATTCCCCTCGCTAAACTTCCTTCCGCTAAGGAGAGCGGCACAAATCATTATCGAGAATGTATTCAGAATTCATGGCCTCCCGTTAGGCCGTTTCAGACAGAGGCCCCCAATTCACGTCACAGTTTTGGAGGGAGTTCTGTCGTTTGATTGGTGCGTCCGTCAGTCTCTCTTCCGGGTTTCATCCCCAGTCTAACGGTCAAGCAGAGAGGGCCAATCAGACGATTGGTCGCATACTACGCAGCCTTTCTTTCAGAAACCCTCGTCTTGGGCAGAACAGCTCCCTGGGCAGAATACGCTCTGGGAATTCGCTTCCTTCGTCTGCTACCGGGTTATCTCCATTTCAGAGTAGTCTGGGTTACCAGCCTCCTCTGTTCTCATCCCAGCTTGCCGAGTCCAGCGTTCCCTCCGCTCAAGCGTTTGTCCAACGTTGTGAGCGCACCTGGAGGAGGGTGAGGTCTGCACTTTGCCGTTACAGGGCACAGACTGTGAGAGCCGCCAATAAACGCAGGATTAAGAGTCCAAGGTATTGTTGCGGCCAGAGAGTGTGGCTTTCCACTCGCAACCTTCCTCTTACGACAGCTTCTCGTAAGTTGACTCCGCGGTTCATTGGTCCGTTCCGTGTCTCCCAGGTCGTCAATCCTGTCGCTGTGCGACTGCTTCTTCCGCGACATCTTTGTCGCGTCCATCCTGTCTTCCATGTCTCCTGTGTCAAGCCCTTTCTTCGCACCCCGTTCGTCTTCCCTCCCCCTCCCGTCCTTGTCGAGAGCGCACCTATTTACAAGGTACATAAGATCATGGACATGCGTTCTCGGGGACGGGGTCACCAATACTTAGTGGATTGGGAGGGTTACGGTCCTGAGGAGAGGAGTTGGGTTCCGTCTCGGGACGTGCTGGACCGTTCACTCATTGATGATTTCCTCCGTTGCCGCCAGGATTCCTCCTCGAGTGCGCCAGGAGGCGCTCGGTGAGTGGGGGGTACTGTCATGTTTTGTCATTTATTATCTTGTCTTGTCCCTGTGCTTCCCATTCTATTCGTTTCCCTCTGCTGGTCTTATTAGGTTCTTTCCCTCTTTCTATCCCTCTCTCTCCCCTCCCTCTCACTCTCTCGCTCTCTCTTCTCTCTATCGTTCCGTTCCTGCTCCCAGCTGTTCCTATTCCCCTAATCAATCATTTAGTCTTCCCACACCTGTTCCCGATCCTTTCCCCTGATTAGAGTCCCTATTTCTTCCTTTGTGTTCCGTTCCTGTCCTGTCGGTTCCTTGTCTAGAATTCACCGTGCTGTGTTTGTGTATCGCCCTGTCGTGTCGTGTTTTCCTCAGATGCTGCGTGGTGAGCAGGTGTCTGAGTCTGTCTGGTTCAAGTGCCTTCCCGAGGCAACCTGCTGTTCACCTGCTGTTCAAGATCGAGTCTCCAGTTTGTCCTCGTCATTTCGAGTGAAAGTTGTGTTTTTTGTTTGTATTTACTTTACTGGATTAAAGACTCTGTTTTCGCCAAGTCGCTTTTGGGTCCTCTTTCACCTGCATGACAAGAACTAGCATCTCTCTTTTGTTTGAGTTTAAAAGTAAAACATGTGCCACTATCCACTTCCTTATGTCTGAAACACAGGCTTCGAGAGTAGGCAATTTGTGGCTTCACAATGTTTCATCAAAATGTATAGCTGTGCGTCGTCCGCATAGCAGTGAAAGTTGACATTGTGTCTCCGAATGACATAGAGTTAGAAGATATAATGAAAATAATAGTGATCTTAAAACGGAACCTTAATGAACAGCAAAACATGTAATTGATTTGTCAAAGGACAAACTATCCACAGAGACAAACTGATATCTTTCCGACAGATAAGATCTAAACCAGGCAAGAACTTGTCCGTGTAGACCAATTAGGGTTTCCAATCTCTCCAAAAGAATGTGGTGATCAATGGTGTCAAAAGCGTCAGTAAGGTCTAGGAGCACGAGGATAGATGCAGAGTCTTGGTCAGACGCCATTAAAAGGTCATTTACCACCTTCACATGTGCAGTCTCACTACTATGATTGGTTCTAAAACCAGACTGGAGAGTTTTGTGTACATTGTTTTGTCTTCAGGAAGGCAGTGAGTTGCTGTGCAACAGCTTTTTCTAAATTTTCATTTGATATAGGCTGTTTTTTATATAAGCCCATTTTCCGGGTCAAGGTTTGACTTTTTGACGAGAGGTTTTATTACTACCACTTTTAGTGAGTTTGGTACACATCCAGAGGATAGGGAGCCATTTCAATGAGTGAAATACACAAAATGTATTTCACTCGTTGATCGAGACAGGTCTCTGTCATTTTGACACCCACCTGTCTCGGTCAATGAGAGGGAACTTTAAATAGACAATATGTCAGCGAAAATCTTTGGGTAAATCACATTATCTGGTGTAACAATCTGCAGCTACAGTTCTCGGCACTTGTGTGTCTCTACACCTGAGACACACTCGGACACACTGAACTACATTGTTCATACCATTTTTTTGTGTGTTACTTTTACCATATAACATTCTTGTTGAATACCAAGTTCTCTTGCATTAGCATTAAATAGTGTACCATCCCCTGTATTTTAGAATTTGACAAATAAAGAAACATTCTTTGGATATTTGAATGTCTAACATCTGTTTGATGCTACAGAGCCATGTACAGCTTATTGAAATATCTTCTGTGAATCCATAATTTATATATATTTTTTTATTTAACCTTCATTTAAACTAGGCAAGTCATTTAAGAACAAATTCTTATTTTACGATGACGGCCTACTTGTAAAGTCCCCACGGCCTAACCCGGATGACTCCCGATCACGGCTGGTTGTGATACAGCCCAGGATCTAACCCCGGTCTGTTATTTCAAGGTGGTTCTAAATCAGGGCTCTCCAACCCTGTTCTTGGCGAGCTACTGTCTTGTAGGTTTTCACTCCAACCCTAATCTAGCCCACCTGATTCTAATAATTAGCTCGTTGATAAGCTGAACCAGGATAGTTACAACTGGGGTTGGAGCAAAAACCTACAGGAGGGTAGCTTAATTGGGGAGCACGGTTTCGTGGGAAGCATTTCTCTACACCTGCAATAACATCTGCTAAATATGTGTATGTGACCAATACAATTTGATTTGATAATGGCTGGAGCGGAATAAGTGGAATGGTATCAAACACATCATACACATGGTTTCCATTCCATTATTATGAGCCATCCTCCCCTCAGCAGCCTCCTGTGTTCTACACGGCCCTATACTGAGCCACACTGGCTGTGTTTACACAGGCAGCCCAATTCTGATATTTTTTTCCACTAATTGGTCTTAATCACATCAGATCTTCAGAAATGATCTGATTGGTCAAAAGACCAATTTAGCGGGAAAAAAATATCAGAATTGGGCTGCCTGTGTAAACCCAGCCAGAGTCCTTTATTCAGCTTCGGGAAACTGGCAAATCTGTTCAGCATCGTGGGCTGGGGAAGCAGAAACTCTTTGTGCTTATGGCCATGGGCTTGTCTTTTCTGCGGTGAATGGCCAGCTGGATAAGAATCTGCCGAAAGTGGTGTAGGGCTTCTTAACCACCAACTGTTTGATCCTCTTGCAGAATATTTTCTGGTACTGCACTTCTCCTGGAAAGACATGGTTGTGGTGTTAGCGTTTGACATTTTTTTTTGTGGAAGGAACATTTGGCCACATGTCTTTGTTGGTAAAGGTATAAATTGAATGGGACCGGCTAGCGTGTTGTTTAGGGATAATGAGGGGAGATTGGGAGCTGCTTTTTGAGAGGAAAGATTATTCAACAAAGTGAGGGGAGGATAAAGAAGGTGTTGAATCTTAGGAAGGCAGTTCTTACACAGTTTGAATTGTTGTGTATGGAAGATTGGGGAAAAATGGCATCTCAATCGCTCTCATACACAACAATACATTTTACTGTCTTAGCACAAACCATAACCCCCTTCCTCATCTTATAGTACTGTCTGTAAACCTCCCCCAGCTCATTGACTTTGACAGCTCATTCTTGTCATTAATAGCCCTTTTGCAGGGGAATTTTTTAACACGTATCTTTGTGTTGTGTTTGGAGAATCTGCAGAGAGAAGAGTGAGGTGGTTGTCATTGCTGTTGTGGTCTTGATTTTATACCATTCAGTGTTCCTTGCTGGGTTCTGTCCCATAATCTTGTTGCGCTCCATAACCGCAAGGTGTGTCCGCTCTGTTATGCTTGTGTGTATTCAAAATCCCCCCTGCTTTGATTAGAATTATACACTAAATTATATAGTCTAGTGGATTTAATCTGGTTTATTTACCCTGTTTGGCATGTCCATATCCAGCCTGCAATTTACAGCGGCTATATCAGTGTGAATGCTAAAGCCTATGTTTAACAATGTATTTCCATGTTGAAGCAATGCAACTAGAACAATGTGGACTGCCAACATATTTAAATGACCTAGCAAATATGGTGCATGCTATTTAATGAAGTAGGCTATAACGGACTAACATTCAAATTGGAGTTGAAGAGAAAGCAATACATAAAAAACTTGAAGCAACCACATATTTAGCCATGGAGCACGTTCTGATTGACCAGTGAGGGGTCTCGAAACACCCGAACCCTGTTTATTCATCAAAACCCAGCCCTTTAGCACCACTGCCAGATACTGCGGCCATAATTCTGGTTGTGAAAATAGCAAAAAATATTTCGGCCCCAGAACCTATAACGCTACCACCAGCGCTAAGATTTTCCATTGTGAAATCTACCCTATAACCAATAAGCTGGGCTTTCATGGAGTTGATTTCTTCCACGGTGGACTACGCAGGCACCCTGAGCCCCAAAAAGATGCAGCATGGGGGCTTTAACCATGTCCAGTAGAACATGCATAATGCATAGCCTGGCCCCTGCCTTGATTAAGCACACACATACACGCTGGGGCCTTACAGAGCACAGTGCACAGCATTCTCCTCTCACCAGGCACCCTGTTATTACCACCATTCATCACAAGAAGAAATTCATTAGAAATCGACCGAGTGGCAAGTGTGTAAAACTTAAATAAATAACGGAATGGATAGTCAACCTACAATAGATAAAGTGGGAATGAGTTGTTTGTGTTGAAAGCACAGTGTATGAGTGTTGTGTTTCATGGTTTTTGTGTGTGGGTTAGCGTGTGCGGTGCAGTGTGTTGTGCTGCTGGGTGGGGGTGGTGGTACTGTAGTGTGTGTGCATGTGTGTACAGTGCCTTGCGAAAGTATTCGGCCCCCTTGAACTTTGCGACCTTTTGCCACATTTCAGGCTTCAAACATAAAGATATAAAACTGCATTTTTTGTGAAGAATCAACAACAAGTGGGACACAATCGTGAATTGGAACGATATTTATTGGATATTTCAAACTTTTTTAACAAATCCAAAACTGCAAAATTGGGCGTGCAAAATTATTCAGCCCCCTTAAGTTAATACTTTGTAGCATCACCTTTTGCTGCGATTACAGCTGTAAGTCGCTTGGGGTATGTCTCTATCAGTTTTGCACATCGAGAGACTGAATTTTTTCCCATTCCTCCTTGCAAAACAGCTCGAGCTCAGTGAGGTTGGATGGAGAGCATTTGTGAATAATCCACATAACAATTCACATTTCCTGTTGATGAAAGATTATTTTCCTGCAGTAGCAAACGGGCTCAAATTTAGATAAATGTATTTTGTTGTGCTGCTGCATTACTGTGTGGAGTTATATGGAAGACACTCTGGCATATTTGCCAACACAAATACAACCTGAAACACAACAGATTAATAGAGAGAAGTTCAGAACCAGAGACTGAGTATTTATCTGCATGTAAATTCGGTTCTATTTCCAGATCTGTCTTTTTTTTCTATTCTCTTTTCTTTCTCTCTTTCTTTTACGTTGAACTCTTCATCTGGTTCTGTTTTTACTTCTCATTCTCTCTTTTCTCTTCTTATACTGGAGAAATACGCCGTCGTTGTGTGATTCTAGCTTTTTCTACAAATCAAATTATATTGCTCACATACACGTGATTAGCAGATGTTTATGTGTAGTGAAATGCTTGTGCTTCTAGCTCCGACAGTGCAGTCATTTCTAACAAGTAATATCTAGCAAACTACACAACATATACCCAATACACACAAATGTAAGTGGGAATGAATTAAAACTATGTAATTAAGGACGAGTGATATCAGAGCGGAACGGACTAAGATACAGTAGAATAGTATAGAAAACAGTATATATACATGAGATGAGTAATGCAAGATATGTAAGCATTATTAGGTGAATGAGAACATAGAATAGTATAGAAAACAGTATATACACATGAGATGAGCAATGCCAGATATGTAACCATTAAGTGACTAAGATACCACAGAATAGTATAGAATACAGTATATACATATGCGATGAGTAATGCCAGATATATAAACATTATTAAAATGACTAGTGTTCCATTCCCCTCTCTCCTTTGTCCAAGGTCATGGTCCTTGGCACTTGTCTGAGACAAGCAGGGAGGAAGGCTGAGAGCTGAGACTGAGGCTGGGAGGTCACGGTGAGACTGTAAGGCTGAGAGATGGGTCTGATACAGGGATTGAGTAAACAATGAACAGTCTGGTAGGTGAGATCACGATATAGAGTGAGGGTGGATCAGGGCTGCAACAGGCGATAGGGATCACAGACAGATTTAACCCCAGAAGGACATAGTTTCTGTTGGAGTGGTGAACGTTTGCATTATGCATTCCATTTGGTTTAGAGCCAATCCCACTTGATTTGAGCCTGGACCTCTGTCAGCTCAGAGATGCTTGTCAGTATGTGCTCTGTGGAAACTTCTGCATTATTTTCCATCATAAGCCCTTTGCATTCCCTTGTTAGACTAGCAGACTATGGTGGTGAGGGAGTAGGAATGGAAACAGTGTCCAAAATGGCACCAAAGTCCCTCTGTAGTGTACTACCTTTTTTTACCAGGGCCCATAGTGCTCTGGTAAAAATGTGTGCACTATATAGGGAATAGGGTGCAATTTGGGACAGCCATTGCTGTCTTAAGGAGAGAGCCTTGCTGAACTCCCTCCTGCTGGAACTTGGAAAAGAGCCACAGTGGAGACCCTTGACTTAATCCACACTGATGAAGTGGTCAAGTCATCCAGTAAGGGAGTGAGTTGTATGGTACTCCACTCTAAAACAGTGTGGCTGTACTGTTCTGATGAAGAGAAAGAGAAGACAAAGCCAACATAATGTCTGACTGGAGTGCTGAGGTTACAGGCAGGGTTGGGTAGGTTACTTTCTAAATGTAATCTGTTACAGTTACTATGACTTGCAAAAGTATTCACCCCCTTGGTGTTTTTTCCTATTGTGTTGCAATACAACCTGTAATTTAAATAGATTTTTATTTAGATTTAATGTAATGAACAGACAAAAAAAGTTGTAGAGATGAGACAAGATAGTAGCTACTAACAATTGGACACCAAGAAATTGGGGAGAAAAGGGGATAAAAAAAAATAAAAAAAATAAAAAAAAAAAAAAATGGAAAGAATATGGCACCACAACAAACCTGCCAAGAGAGGGCTGCCCACCAAAACTCACGGACCAAGAACGGAGGCCTTTAATCAGAAAAGCAACAAAGAGACCAAAGATAACCCTGAAGGAGCTGCAAAGCTCCACAGTGGAGATTGGAGTATCTGTCCATAGGACCACTTTAAGTCATACACTCCACAGAGCTAGGCTTTACAGAAGAGTGGCCAGAAAAAAATAAGCAAATATGTTTGGTGTTCTGCTAAAGGCATGTGGGAGACTCCCCTCTGGTCAGATCAGACTATAATTGAGATTTTTGGCCCCACAAGGAACATGCTATGTCTGGTGAAAACCAAACACCTCACATCATCCCGAGAACACCATCCCCTCAGTGAAGCACGGTGGTGGCAGCATCATGGTTTTGGGATGTTTTTTATTGGCAGGGACTGGGAATATGGTCAGAATTTAAGGAATGATGTACTAAATATTTATTGAGGGAAACCTGTTTGTCTTCCAGAGATTTGAGACTGGGACAGAGGTAAACCTTCCAGCAGCATACTGCTAAAGGAACACTCGAGTGGTTTAAGGGGAAACATTTAAATGTCTTGGAATGGCCTAGTCAAAGCCCAGACCTGGTATGACTTAAGGTTTGCTGTACACCAGCAAAACCCATCCAACTTGAAGGAGCAAGTTTGTCTTGAAGAATGGGATACAATCCCAGTGGCTATTTTTGGATTACTCAAACTCAGTAACATAATCTGATTACATTCTGTTAAATGTAGATTACTTTCACCTTTAGAGGCATTAAAAGAAGACAAAAAAGTATGCTACCAATTGAACAACATCTTTTGCAGGATAAATCAACGTTAATGTTTACATAGCTGGCCATATATGGATGTTACATTTTACTCTATGGGTTGGTTATGTAGGCGTCTTCTTTTACAAACATTGGAAAAAACAAGCTTGTACTTTGGGAGTGTGACAGTTGAATTAATTGAACTAGCATTTATAAGTTATATTCTTCAAGAATCAATGGATATATATATACACTGCTCAAAAAAAATAAAGGGAACACTAAAATAACACATCCTAGATCTGAATGAATGAAATATTCTTATTCAATACTTTTTTCTTTACATAGTTGAATGAGCTGACAACAAAACTCACGCACAAATTATCAATGGAAATCAAATTTATCAACCCATGGAGGTCTGGATTTGGAGTCACACTCAAAATTAAAGTGGAAAACCACACTACAGGCTGATCCAACTAATTTGTGGAGCGGTTGAAAAACTAGTAATAATGACTCCAACCTAAGTGTATGTAAACTTCCGACTTCAACTGTGTGTGTGTGTATATATATATATATATATATATATATATATGTCCAAAAATGGATGTAGCAACTACAGATTGCCCCTTTAAGTCTATCAAACGTGTGCAAGTTTGAGCATGTGTCTATTAGGCCTATGGACTTTTTTTATCAGCATGAATTAGATTGAGCAATAAAAGCCCCACTTTTATTCCACAGGCTTGGATTCGTAATATGCATCTGTTGCAAGAGTGCATTTTTCACTGGCTGTCAACTGGTTTCAAAAACAATGATTGATAGGCAGTTTTTTTTCAGTAAAACTTGTAATAACACTGCTAGCTTTATTTTGAACTCCAAGCAGAGAGAGGACACACGGAAATACATGTCCTTAGACATTAATAATTTAACAAAATGTTTTATTGTGACACAGCATTAGTGAAATGCATTAGTGAAATGTGAAATGTGAAATGTCCTTCTGTAGCTCAGTTGGTAGAGCATGGCGCTTGTAACGCCAGGGTAGTGGGCTCGATCCCCGGGACCACCCATACGTAGAATGTATGCACACATGACTGTAAGTCGCTTTGGATAAAAGCGTCTGCTAAATGGCATATATTATATTATATTATTAAACCTGTACTCTTTGGTTCTCTATTCATGGAATTAGTCCAATTCACCTCCAGGATGGAGTTAGCATGCCATGTTTTTTTGTTTATAAAGCTGTTAATTTTAGTCCATTCAAGCAGATCCATTTCAAAGGAAACAAGTACTCAATTAGAGCAGGTGTGGCCAATTAGTGGGTGGCGGCCAACACACCTGAACACACTTAACAAGATAGAGGATAGATTGTTTTGCTGACAACGGAATGTATATGTTTAAAAATAACATTATTAAAACGTTCTCTGAATGTTACTAAAGATTTTTTTCTATTTTTGTTGAATGTTTTCATAACGTTCTGAGAATGGAAAATATATTTTTAAATAACATTCTTTGAACATTCATTACTAAAATTCTCTTGTGGTTTTTAAGAAAACTTTCCATAACGTTCTCAGTACAATTTGAAAACATGACTTTAAATAGAACCACGAGGAAAGCTGTAGGAAACGTTATGCTGAAGTACTGAAATTCAGAAATTTCTTAACATTCTTGGAACTATTTGAGAACATTTCCAATGTCAAACCAGTTGGAGAACTTTCCTAGAACATTACATGTAACAATATCTTCACTTAAGTTTGGGGTCACTTAGAAATGTCCATTAAAATAGCATCAAATTGATCAGAAATACAGTGTACACATTGTTAATGTTGTAAATGACTATTGTAGCTGGCATATATTTTTTATGGAATAACTACATAGGTGTACAGAGTCCCATTATAAGCAACCATCACTCCTGTGTTCCAATGGCATGTTGTGCTAGCTAGTACAAGTTTATAATTTTAAAAGACTAATTGATCATTAGAAAACCATTTTGCAATTATGTTAGCACAGCTGAAAACTGTTGTTCTGATTATATAAACAATAAAACTGGCCTTCTTTAGATTAGTTGAGTATCTGGAGCATCAGCATTTGTGGGTTCGATTACAGGCTCAAAATGGCCAGAAACTAAGGACTTTCTTCTGAAGTTCGTCAGTCTATTCTTGTTCTGAGAAATGAAGGCTATTCCATGCGTGACATTGCCAAGAAACTGAAGATCTCATACAACGCTGTGTACTACTCCCTTCACAGAACAGCGCAAACTGATTCTAACCAGAATAGAAAAGGGAGAGGGAGGCTCCGGTGCACAACTGAGCAAGAGGACAAGTACATTAGTGTCTAGTTTGAGGTCCTCAACTGGCAGCTTCATTAAATAGTACCCGCAAAACACCATTCTCAACAGTGAAGAGGTGACTCCGAGATGCTGGCCTTCTAGGCAGAGTTCCTCTGTCCAGTGTCTGTGTTATTTTGCCCATCTTAATATTTTTATTTTTATTTTTATTGGCCAGTCTGAGATATGGCTTTTTCTTTGCAACTCTGTCTAGAAGGCCAGCATCCCAGAGTCACCTCTTCACTGTTGACTTGGATTAGCTAACACAGTGTGCCATTGGAACAAATGAGTGATGGTTGCTGATAATGGGCTCCTGTACGCCTATGTACAGTAGATATTCCATAGAAATCAGTCATTTCCAGCTACAATAGTCATTTACAACATTAACAATGTCTACACTGTTTTTCTGATCAATTTGATGTTATTTTAATGAACAAAAAATAAAATAAAACAATAATAACATTTCTAAGTGACACCAAACATTTGAACGTTAGTGTATATATATTTTTTGTCAAGTTCCTTCAATGTGCTGAGAATTGTTCCAAAGCCAAACAACTATCCTGGCCATTACCAGGAAGTTGTGGGACATTCGTATGCAAAATAACCATAGGACAACCACGCTCTCACCAAGGTCAAGGAAACATGGTTCTCAGAACATTAAATCAAATCAAATCAAATCAAATTTTATTTTGTATTTGTCACATACACATGTGCTAGCTGGGAATATTATTGAGATACTTGAGTATACTTTTTATCCAGGAGTCCTGAAATTAGTGCTGATATGTGCACCACGTCATTGCTCTCTCTCTTTTCCACATTCACGACAACTGGGAACTCGGAAAGAAACCAGCTCCTACTGGAAAAATTGTTTTGAGCGTTCATCCAACTCGGAATCCCAACTCTTGTCTCTTTCTAGAGCTTCGACTTTCCGACCTGAAGATCACTGACACCATGTTTTGACCTCGTATTTCACCTCACAAATGTGCTGCACATAAAAATACAGGGACACTGCAGACACTTTGTATAATAATTATTAATTTTCCTTAGTCTGAGTGGTGTTGAAGTCAGGTGAACTCCCTAACTATTTGCTTCTTTGGTTAATCCCCATTTAGCACACAGGTTGCGGTCTTTGCTGAGCCATGTTGACATGTCCACCTCCCCAGCCTGCAGCCGCCACACAAATGGATTCCTCAACAAAAATCTCCTGGATGTATGGTCGCTCCTCTCACAGTCGCTAGTGTCAGGGGAGAGGGAGGGACGGAGGGAGGGAAGAAAGGATGGAAGGCTGGGGCTGGGGCTAGGTGGCAGCCAGCGGCATAAATCATAGGAACAGAAGAAGAAGTTTCATTAAGAAACCGGTGGAGAAAATCAATTTAACATCAAGGACAACTCGGCAGGGGAGGGGACAGTGTTTTTGCTCTGGGAGTGTGTGTATGTGTGAGTGTGTATTTGCATGGCTGTATGTGGATGCACTACAGCATGTGTGTGTGTGTGTGAGTGCGTGTGCATACAGTACATGCCTGTGTGTGCATGCGTGCCAGTGTGTGCGAGTGTGTGCGTGCGTGTGCGCAAACGAAAGTGATGGTAGCCACAGTGATTTATGACGACAATACAGGGTGCTGCTTCCCTTTGCAGGGTAATGCATTAAGCCCTTATCTCCCTTCTGTGTAAAAGGCAAGGCAGCAGTCCTCATAGCGTTTAGGATAACGGACCGGAGGAGGAACTATAAACTAGCATAGCTTTAAGACACTCATACATCTAGAGAGAGAGAAAGAGACTGTTTCTTATTGATGGAGAATAAATGTTTCCTGAGAGAGGGAGGGAGGGTTGAAGTAGGGAGAGAGAGAGGAGCAGGTTTTTATAAAAGTGTGTGAAATGTGATAGCGACTTAATCTGTAGCAGGGATGTTAGCTATATCAGATAGTGGACGATGGACAAGTCCGTAGTGATGACTTCGGAGAACATTAGCCTCATAGATGAGATACTGAAACACATGGCTATAGGATTAGGATGGTTGAAGAGATAAAATGTTATCTGGCTGTGGGACCTTTGGGGATTCTTTGTGCAGAAAGGCAGAGACAAGGCAGAGACGAGCAGAACGTGTTTCATCTAATTCAGCCTAATGTGATGTGATAGGATCCCATCTCTCTGGTGTGAGAGGTGCTGGCTGAATACTAACTAGCTATTGGAGTGACTGGGTCTGGAGGAGAGGAGATCATACATACACTACATGACCAAAGGTATGTGGACACCACGTCAAACATCTTATTCCGAAACCATGGGCACTAATATGGAGTTGGTTCCTCCTTTGCTGCTATTACAGCCTCCACTCTTCTGGGAAGGCTTTCTACTAGATGTTGGAACATTGCTGTGGTGACTTACTTCCATTCAGCCACAAGAGTATTAGTGAGGTCGGGCACTGATGTTGGGCAATTAGGCCTGGCTCGCAGTCAGGCTTCCAATTCATCCCAGTTCCTTGACTGACCTCTGTGGAGGTCAGTCAAGTTCATACACACTGATCTCAACAAACCATTTCTGTATGGACCTCGCTTTGTGCACGAGGGCATTGTCATGCTGACACAGAAAAGGACCAGTCCCGAAACTGTTGTCACAAAGTTGGAAGCACAGAATCGTCAAGAATGTCATTGTATGCTATAGCGTTAAGATTTCCATTCAAAGGAACTAAAGGGGCGTAGTCCGAACCATGAAAAGACCCAGACTATTGTTCCTCCTCCACCAAACGTTAAAGTTGGCACTATGCATTGGGGCAGATAGCGTTCTCCTAGCATCCGCCAAACCTAGATTCATCCATCGGACTGCCAGATGGTGAAGCATAATTCATCACTCCAGAGAACATGTTTCCACTGCTACAGTCCAATGCGGCAAGCTTTACACCACTCCAGCCGATGCTTGACATTGCGCATGGGGATCTTAGGCTTGTGTGCGGCTGCTCAACCATGGAAACCCATTTCATGAAGCTCCGACAAACATTTGTGCTGACGTTTCTTCCAAAGGGTAGTTTGGAACTCGGTAGTGAGTGTTGCAAACGAGGACAGATTATTATTTTATGCTCTTTAGCACTCGGTGTTCCCATTCTGTGAGCTTGTGCGGCCTACCACTTCGTAGGCTGAACCGTTGTTGGTCCTAGACGTTTCCACGTCACAATAACAGCACTTACAGTTGATCGGGGCAGCTCTAGCAGGGCAAAGATTTGATGAACTGACTTGTTGGAGAGGTGGTATCCTATGACGATGCCACATTGAAAATCACTGTGCTCTTCAGAAAGGCCATTCTACTCCCAAAGTGTGTCTATGGAGATAGCATGGCTGTGTGCTACATTTCTTTACACCTGTTAGCAACGGGTGTGGCTGAAACAGCCGGATCCACTCATTTGAAGGGGTGTCCACATACTTTTGTATGCAATATATTGTGTAGTTCTCTCCCATATCTTTTTGCATTGAGAAGACATTTCATAGCATCACTTCATTCTGAATAGCTGCCATGCAGAGTGAGTTATTGGAGAGATGGATTTGGATGTGTAGGCTGGTATATGATGGCAATAACAGAGGGATTCTCTTTGCCTAAATATCCAGGCCTGGCCTTTGCCACTCTCTCTAAACACAATCAGGTAGAGCTAACCCCTGAAACTGCTCCTTATTTTCTTTGTCGCTTTCTCCTTCTCTCTCTCTGTCCCTTCCTGTCTCTCTTTTTCTGCCTGACTCTCTCTTTCCTTCTCTCTCTCAACTAATGTTCCCTGTATTACAGCATTTTTGAACATTGATATGTGTTTTAACAAAGCTTTTTCATTTAAACACACACACCCTCATAGTTTAGTGTTTACTAGTGAAACAGCCTTTAATTAGAAACACCACCCCTCTTTCTCTTTCTCTCTCGCATTCTTTCTCTCGCTCTCTCCCTCTGTCGTTCACTCCCTCTTACTGTTTCTGTCTCTCTCTCTCTCTCTCTCTCTCTCTCTCTCTCTCGCTCTCTCTCTCTCTCTCTCTCTCTCTCTCTCCCTCTCTCTCTCTCTCTCTCTCTCTCTCTCTCTCTCTCTCTCTCTCTCTCTCTCTCTCTCTCTCTCTCTCTCTCTTTCTCTCTTTCTCTCTCTCTCTGTCGTTCACTCTGTCTCTTCCGCTCTCTCTCTTTCTCCTAATGCATTTTGCATCCTCCATTCCTATTGGCTCAATGGCCTGCAGGTCTGGTTGTGTCATGTGGAAATGTGGCGAAGAGGGCAGAAGTTATCCAGATGAACCGCTGAACGTATTCCCTGCAGTCATCTGAGGAGACAAAGGCAGACGAGGACCCTAATGGAAATAAATATGTTGACTTTGTGTTTGTATCCTCCGTTAATTTTTGTGTTTATTTGTTGTATTCATGTGGCTGAGGCAACTTGAAATATTTCCAAATTGTAGAGTTAAATGAATTCAGTCAATGACACATTGGGAATGCATGGGCCATACACACTCTGGATCTGCACTGATGCTGTGGTGAGATAGCTGCTAAAGTGTGTCAACCATACACTACTAGCATGTGGAAAGTAAAAAGCATGTCAACTCAGTCACAACTCACACCTAAGTTGTTTCTGTTAACCTTTTATTTCAGACCCTCAGGATGGCGTGCCCAGATTAATTGCTTCTTTTAATTTCTGCATAAACACTCCGATGATTCATGCTTATATGACTTGGTCTCATAAGTGGGCTGTGTGGTAAGCTGCTTTCACTTCTGTGTATTGTTTTGGGTGCGTTGTGTCCCATGCACCTGCTTCAAAGCTTGGATCGTAAACAGGACATCATTTCACAATTGATCAAAGGCTTCAGAACATAATGTCAGGGCAATGCTCAGCTCAGTGACACCAGTCAAGGATCAACTCTTACACACGTCAAACTCCTAACTGTTCACATGGACTCTCAATACATTCCCAATTATTTCAGTAGCACAGGCCCAAACATCTGCTGTAGCCCACTCAAACAAGGCAGTGGCTGGTAATCGACCTCATTGACAGAGTTTTGAGTGAGCATCATAAAGAACACAGTGTCAGGGTCCTGGTCTTTTTCACCTTAATTAGAAGAGGGGTGGCTTTCAGATGGAGGGATAGAGAGATGGAAGTGAAGAAAGACAGAGAATGGAGAGCTGGAGGGATGAAACAATGAAACAAAGAAACAGAGCAGAAAACCCGAAGGCGCTAATAAACAGCCAGGAGAGGATTGAGGAGAAGTGGATCTGATAGCTGTCAATCTAACAGTGTGTAACAATATGTGTGTATTGTTCTATTAAATCCATGTTGTGTTTGCCTCTGAGCTTAACCCTGTCAGTTTTAATGGGACCCAGAGGAGAGGGAGAGCAGCCTGGTTCTCACACACTCACGTATGCACACATTCAGGCATGCTCAGGCATACACACACACACACATACACACACGTGTGCGTAGGTATGCAAACACACACACACACACACAAACACATACTCACATGCACAGCATTTGCATTCTTCCATTCATTCATTTACACCAATTAGTGCCTTCGGAAAGTATTCTGACCTCTAAAATCTTATTCTAAAACTGATTGATGAGAAAAAAAGTATAATTTAATCTACACACAATACCCCATAATGACAAGGCAAATACAGGTTTGCCAACTTATTACAAAATAAAAACAGAAATATCACATTTACATAACTATTCAAACCCTTTACACGGGGAGTTTCTCACATTCTTCTCTGCAGATCCTGTCAAGTTCTGTCAGGTTAGATGGGGAGAGTTGCTGTACATTTATTTTCAGGTCTCTCCAGAGATGTTCGAACGGGTTCAAGACTGGGCTCTTGCTGAGCCTCTCAAGGACATTCAGAGACTTGTCCCAAAACCACTCTTGCGTTGTCTTGGCTGTGTGCTTAGGGTCGTTCTCCTATTGGAAGTTGAACCTTCACCCCAGTCCGAGGTCCTGAGCGCTCTGGAGCAGGTTTTCATCAAGGATCTCTATGTACTTTGCTCCGTTCATCTTTGCTATGATCCTGACTAGTCTCCCAGTCCCTGCCGCTGATAAACATCCCCACAGCATGATGCTGCCGCCACCACCATGCTTCACCGTAGGGATGGTGCCAGGTTTCCTCCAGATGTGGCGCTTGGCATTCAGGCCAAAGAGTTCAATCTTGATTTCATCAGACTAGAGAATCGCGTTTCTCATGGTCTGAGAGTCTTAACGTGCCTTTTGACAAACTCCAAGCGAGTTGCCATGTGTCTTTCAATGAGGAGTGACCTCTGTCTGGCCACTCTATCATAATGGCCTGATTGGAGTAGTGCTGCAGAGATTAGTTGTCCTTCTGGAAGTTTTTCCCATCTCTACAGAGGAACCACAGATAGAACAATGAGACAAATCTTTCACTGGATGTTTTAATGTGAAGCAGTGGAAGAAGATTGAACGAGATGTATTTTGGCCTACATTCTGCAAATGTTCTTATCGTAAAAACTCAAAAAAGTTTTCTGTTTCAAAACTAGAAGATTTTATGAAGAGTGGACTAAGGTTTGTAAACTTTAATCTTCGCAATAAAACAATTAAAAGTGTTGTTTAGAAGGAGTGCAAAGGCAAATTGAGTTATTGCACACGCGCACTTCACATTGTAGGTGTTCCCTAATGGCAATATGCAGATTATGCTAGAACGCGCCAATAGAATCTCACTAGCTCGTGCTTGGCTCTGCCCCCCTCCTTGCATGTTCTGCCCACTATGACTCATTTGTTCCCATTGGAAACAACAGGCTGTGGTCTATCTATCCCCAAAAAATCTTTGGAGGAACTCTAAAGCTCTGTCAGAGTGACCATCTCCCTGACCAAGGCCCTTCTCCCCCGATTGCTCAGTTTGGCCAATGCAGACAGCTCTAGGAAGAGCCTTGGTGGTTCCAAACTTCTTCCATTGAGGAACGATGGCCTCCATCATATTTTGCTTTGTCATTATAGGGTATTGTGTGTAGATTGATGAGAAAAAAATAAATCATTGAATACATTTTAGAATAAGTCTAACGTAACAAAATGTGGAAAAAGTCAAGGCACTGTATATCCCAGGAATTCCTCAAGGCATCCCATGCCATTTTCTGTAACTGACTAAATGGACCTGATACTGTATGCTACAGTCAGACAATGGGTGCGTGTGTGTTTGTATGTGTGTGTGTCAGACAATAGGGATGCTCTGATTGGAATGTGTTTCGATCTGTAACTGAAGACATATCAAAATAAAACAACACACGCTCATCAGCTGTCAATCAAATCTAACTGTATGAGAGAAATTTGTAGTTCAATGGCTTTGGAATTTCATTTGTTGTGAAGAAGAGAGTACATACTGACATAAGTGTGTGAGACGCTGAACATTTTTGCTCTATCTTGCTCTATTGTCTCACCTTTCCACGAGGCCAATTATCACTTGATCTAATTTCATTTTGAAAACTAAATATATAATTTTTGATAGAGAAAGATCAAAAGGGTTGAGAAATATAACTGGCCCCTCATAACAGATGTGGCTAGAAAATGTTACGTAGGCTTCAGTTTGTTTTGCCCACCTGCGCACTTCCCACTCCCCTTGAACCAATTGACGTTATTGCAGAGTTACTCGAATAGAATAGTTTATCGAATCCCATTGTGACGCGGGGGGGACACACTTTTTGGTTTAGGGATATTATTTGGCATGACAGGTCCAGTGTCTGCGGCAAGGTCAAGGGTTCAGGCCAGCTCGCTGCTCTGTTCACCTCATGAAGCAAAAGTGCACAATCTACTAGCCTTGTTATCTGAAAATTGACTACGTTCAATGGACAGGAATGCCATTAGCTGCTCCATTAGTGTGCTCTCACTCACTCTCTTCCTCCCCCTTTCTTTTGCTCTGTTCTTTCGATCTCTCTCCTCTCTCTCTCTTTCTCTCTCTCTTTCACTGTCTCTCTCTTTCACTGTCTCTCTCTATCTCAATCTCGTACAAACACCACACACACTGCATTTGCATTGTGGGCCAGATGCTGAACCAGCAATACTGTACCTAAGAGGAAAGTCAAGGGTGAACTCAAGGGCATTATGCCACAAAGAACTGATGCTGAAACCTAAGCTATAGACTTTATACCTACCTATACATTATATTTTGAATTGCCCTGTCCATCTATTTTATTGGTCTCCTCAGATAACATTGGTGGTGGTGTTTGTATGTGTGTGTGTGTCTGTGCGTGCGTGTGTGTGTGTGTTTGACTGTGTGTGTCCCACTCCTCACTCCTTGCCCCCGAGATGTGTGGTGGGAGAGCTGCGCTGCAATGAAGTGGATTTGCTTAATGGGAATCTGTCCATCACCATATCTCAAGTTGCTGTACATTCAATTACCCCTGTACCCTGCTTCGCCGTGTATGTGTTCGCGCGCGCGCTCGTGTGTGTGTGTGTGCGCATGTGCCTTGCTGCCTGTAATTATTTAGTGATCTAGGAGAGGGGGCTTTGAAGATCAAACAGGGATGGCGTGTAAGGCGGGGAAGGAGGGGGAGGCGCGTGTGTGTGTGTGTGTATCATCCCCCGAGTTTATTAGTAGAGAGAACGTTCACGTCTCATTTGTGTTCGCTCGCTTGCGACGCCGGGCCTCTCCCCTTTGACTGAACTTCCTTTGTCCTCTACAGTTTAGAATAGAAGATGAACTCTTCAGTGAAAGTCAAGATAAGGCTGTATACTGTACTATATATTAAACAGTGCTAACACTAAAAGTGAATGATCATCATTTTCACAATATCACAGTATTATTTGAACCTCATAGTGTGGAAATGCTGTATACTATATATATATATATAACACAAGGAAATCGTGTTTTGAATGCACTGGGCCTTTAAGCTCTTTTCTTTCACAAGATGTATGGCATAACCCCACATGCCACCTCAAGTTGAGCCCTCTGTATAGATGGACTCAGTTAAATGGTACCCTGACAGTAGTCTGTGGGCCAGGAGAGAGTGCCATCTACGGTATAGCTATGTGTTGAGGACAAAGGGTGATGACAGCTTTGAAAGAATGGAGACAGTCTTTGTAAACATTGAACAGACCATAGACCATCGTTTCCACATGGAGAGTAGCCACTAAAATCTGTAGTTTCATCAAAGAGAAAATCAAGCTATGGTTTTATGGTTAAAACTGTGTTTCTTTCAGGTCTCTTTGCAATTGATGTAGGCCTAACCCATGAAACCCGTTCAGATATGTTGTGTGTAAGCACATCATCAAACATGGTTAGTCTTCTGTTTGTTGTTCTCTGAAAGGTTCCCTGAACTAATGTAACAAGGCTGGAGTGAACAGACACGGAACAAAGACCTCAGCCCATAGAAATCCAAGCTCGGGTTACACAAACTCTTATGGCCACATGCAGACCTGGGTTAAAACATTATTTGAAATCATTCAAAAACTTTGAGCATTTGCTCTTGAGTGCCAGCTTTCACGGGGATTGTAGTATTTGTTTGGATTATTGTATTTGTTCCAATGTGGCAGGCTAGTTAAATCAAGCCCAGATAAAGTATTTACAATTATTTAAAGTTGTATTTGAACCCAGGTCTGCCCATTCGGCCACACTGCCCCCACCCTCCCTCTCTCTGGTCTGGTCATGCGGTCCTCCCGTCAGCACCAATCAATGTGTGTAATGTTTTAATGGGCCGGGGTAATGTATCGCCTCTAATCTAGAGGCTGCTGACATCTCACTGGGTGACTGCCAGGTGGTTCCCCCCTCTCAACGGCTCCTGTTTCTCTGCTCTCTCTTTATACCCCCCTGTCTCTCTCCATCTCGCTCTGTCCACTTTTCTCTCTACTTTTTATTTCTCTCTCTCTCTCTCTCTCTCTCTCTCTCTCTCTCTCTCTCTCTCTCTCTCTCTCTCTCTCTCTCTCTCTCTCTCTCTCTCTCTCTCTCTCTCTCTCTCTCTCTCTCTCTCTCTCTCTGTGTGTGTGTGTGTTATCAAAACTATTAATCTGGGACAAGTAGTTCACTCAGCAGGTTTTATTGTCAGAGCCACCTGTCCAGAGGAGAGAGGTAGGTAATGAACACTAAAGCCCATTGTCCCTCTCCCTTCAAACTCCACACAAAGTGCCCTCACTTACCCCTGATTAGGGCTGTTGCAGTAACCTTATTACCGCCACACCGGCAGTCATAAGTTATGACCGCAGTCAAATTCCAAGTGACCGTTGAGTCGGTAATTGGTCATCTTCTTTTATGTACCCTGGACATGCGTTGGTAGTACCCAACTCCCGAATGACTGTCAGGTCACTAATGGGCTGGTACTCAGGGATCTAACCTCTCTGACATCAATGAAAATGCAATCGAAAATCACATCAAACACTTGTCATCAAAATAGTATTGTCCTTTAAAAACTCAACGTTACGCAACATTTTTTTTTACCCCACTGTTATCAATTTGAAGAAAGAAGTTAAACAACAGGTTGAAACTGAGTGGAAAACATAGTTGTTGTGGATGTTGTTATAAAGGCCAACACAACAAAATGGACAGTGCTTTCTTTTTTTTCTTTTCATAATAAAAAAAAAATGTTACCCCACTTTTTCTCCCCAATTAATAGTATCCAATTAATAGTAGCTACTCTCTTGTCTCATCGCTACAACTCCCGTACTGATTGGGGAGAGACGAAGATCGAAAGCCATGTGACCTCCGAAACACAACCCAACCAAGCTACACTGCTTCTTAACACAGCACGTATCCAACCCGGAAGCCAGCCACACCAATGTGTTGGAGAAAACACCGTGCACCTGGCGACCTGGTTAGCGTGCACTGCGCTCGGCCTGCCACAGGAGTCGCTAGTGCGTGATGAGACAAGGACATCCCTACCGGCCAAACCCTCCCTAACCCGGACGACACTAGGCCAATTGTGTAGGCAGAGAAGGACCTTGGTTAGGGAGGTGACCCTAACCAACACCGACTATGAGCCAGGACTAATCGTCCAACATCAGTGCCCGACCTCACTAATGTTCGAGGCTGAATGGAAAGTCCCCGCAGCAATGTTCCAACTGTAATGAACAGTATTTTGATGTTTTTTAACCTTAATTCATGAATATTGAAGTGTTGAGACTGTTATGGCAGCAAAGGGGGTACCAACTCCATATTAATGCCTATGATTTTGGAAAGAGATGTTGGACAACAGATTTCCACATACCTTTGGTCATGCAGTGTACCAGATTCGTCGGACTGCCAGACAGTGAAACGTGATTCATCACTCCAGAGAACGCGTTTCTACTGCTCCAGAGTTCACACCACTCTAGCCAACGCTTGTCTTGCTTATGGTGATCTTATGTTTGTGTGTGGCTGCTCGGCCATGGAAACTCATTGCATGAAGCTCCCGACTAACAGTTCTTGTGCTGATGTTGCTTGCAGAGGCAGTTTGAAATTCGGTACTGAGTGTTGCCACCGGGTACAGACAATTTTTTAAGTGCTATGAGCTTCAGCACTCGACGGTCCCGTTCTGTACGCTTGTGTTGCCTACCACTTCGCTGTTGAGCTGTGTTTGCTCTTAGACATTTCCACTTCACAATAACAGTGTCATGTTTTGTCATTTATTATCATGTCTTGTCCCTGTGCTTCCCATTCTATTCGTTTCCCTCTGCTGGTCTTATTAGGTTCTTTCCCTCTTTCTATCCCTCTCTCTCCCCCTCCCTCTCTCACTCTCTCGCTCTCTCTTCTCTCTATCGTTCCGTTCCTGCTCCCAGCTGTTCCTATTCCCCTAATCATCATTTAGTCTTCCCACACCTGTTCCCGATCCTTTTCCCTGATTAGAGTCCCTATTTCTCTCCTTGTTATTCGTTTCTGCCCTGTCGGTTCCTTGTCTAGAATTCACCGTGCTGTGTTTGTGTATCGCCCTGTCGTGTCGTGTTTTCCTCAGATGCTGCGTGGTGAGCAGGTGTCTGAGTCTGTTTGGTTCAAGTGCCTTCCCGAGGCAACCTGCTGTTCACCTGCTGTTCAAGATCGAGTCTCCAGTTTGTCCTCGTCATTTCGAGTGAAAGTTGTGTTTTTTGATTGTATTTACTTTACTGGATTAAAGACTCTGTTTTCGCCAAGTCGCTTTTGGGTCCTCTTTCACCTGCATGACAAACAGTACAGGGCAGCTCTAGCAGGGTAGGAATTTGACAAACTGACTTGTTGGAAAGGTGGAATCCTGTGACAGTGCCATGTTGGAAGTCACTGAGCTCTTCAGTAAGGCAATGTTATACACCTGTCAGCAATGGGTGTGGCTGAAATGTCCAAATCCACTAATTTGAAGGGTTGTCCATATATTCATGTGTATATATAGTGTGTTTTGATTAAATTTTTGTGTAATTTTTGTTGGTTTTGGACTTTTCAGTTGTTTGGTCACACAAAAAATTATCCAGGCCAGCCGAAGTTTGGGAGCCAAAGTCTACGCCCCTTCGTCCGTGATTTGGTCAACTGTAGGGATTCTTCAATAAAGTCTTTGTTGTCATTCAATGATGAGAGCACACATGTTCTGTTTGTGCCTAGCCAACTTCGGATAGCCGCCAGCTGAACTGAAGCATGCAGATGCCTTTAGGGAGGTCAGAAGCGCTTTGTTAGAAGGCTGGTTGAAATAAATGTATGTGTGTGTGTGGGGGGGTTGTGTTTGTGTGTGGATGTGTGTGCGTCTGCGTGTGTGTGAGTGTGTGTTGGTGTGTGTGTGTGTCTGCATGTGTTTATCTAAATGTGTGGGTATTGACCAGGCCCGGAAGTTCAGCTTTTTAAAGAAATTAGTCCGGTCTTTTGAACCCCAATCACTTCAACTTGGGGGAGCCCCCTCCCTTGCAGACCCCTCCCCCCACCCCCAGCACACACACCCTATACACTCTGCTGAGGGCACAATGAGGGAGTTGTTGGAGTATGAGGGGGCAGCTCAGGAAGCTGCATAAACACACAGTCCTACCACCTAACCCCCCTGCATCTGTACCTGCAGCACATAGAATGAACTGATCACTGAAACAGACAGGCTTTTTGCCGCCAGCAGGTGAAGTGGACCAGCAGTGAAGGGAAAGTAAAATGGAAAGCAAATACACACTCACCTTCAGCTGCAACATAGTAGAAATGTATGTAAACCACAGTGATGAACAAAATTAACTGTAATAAAAATGAAGATATATTAAAATGAGAACGAGAAAACAACTTTGATTGTTTTATATTAGCGTTGTACCATTTGTTATCTCCATACTTACCGTAGTTGTATACGCAGAGCATGGGTAATGTGTGTGTTGAGATGTCACATTCTGTCATGTTTTGTCTTATATTGTCTTGTCATTATGCTTTCCCTTCTGTTCGTTTCCCCCTGCTGGTCTTATTAGGTTCGTTCCCTTTTTCTATCCCTCTCTCTCCCCTCCCTCTTTCTCCTCTCTCTATCGTTCGTTCCTGCTCCCAGCTGTTCCTCATTCTCCTAACTCACTCATTTAGTCTTTTCACACCTGTCCCCTATTTTGTCGTCTGATTAGAGTCCCTATTTCTCCCCTTGTTTTCCGCTTCTGTCCTTGTCGGATCCTTGTATGATGTTCACTGTGCTGTGTCATTGTCTCGCCCTGTCGTGTCTTGTCTCCTTCAGATGCTGCCTGTGAGCAGGTGTCTGAGTCTGCTACGGTCGGTGCCTTCCCGAGGCAACCTGCAGTCAATGGTCGAGTCTCCAGTCTGTCCTCGTCACTACGAGTGGATTTAAGTTTTTTCATGTTTTGTTTTCTGCTTTGATTGTCCAGGAGTATTGCTTTTATCCTTTACTGGAATAAAGACTCTGTTTTCACCAAGTCGCTTTTGGGTCCTCATTCACCTGCATAACAGAAGGATCCGACCAAGAATGGACCCAGCGACTATGGATTCTCGTAACACTGCCGTCGAGATCCAGGGAGCTATGCTCGGCAGACACGAGCAGGAATTGTCTGCTGCTCGTCATGCCGTTGAGACCCTGGCCGCTCAGGTTTCCGACCTCTCTGGACAGTTCCAGAGTCTTCGTCTCGTGCCACCAGCTACTTCCTGGTCTGCCGAGTCTCCGGAACCTAGGGTTAATAACCCACCTTGTTACTCCGGGCAGCCCACTGAGTGCCGCTCCTTTCTCACCCAGTGTGATATTGTGTTCTCTCTCCAACCCAACACATACTCAAGAGAGAGAGCTCGGGTTGCTTACGTCATATCACTCCTTACTGGCCGGGCTCGAGAGTGGGGCACAGCTATCTGGGAGGCAAGGGCTGATTGTTCTAACAATTACCTGAACTTTAAAGAGGAGATGATACGGGTTTTTGATCGTTCAGTTTTGGTAGGGAGGCTTCTAGGGCCCTGGCTTCCCTATGTCAAGGTGATCGATCCATAACGGATTACTCTATAGAGTTTCGCACTCTTGCTGCCTCTAGTGACTGGAACGAGCCGGCGCTGCTCGCTCGTTTTCTGGAGGGACTCCACGCAGAGGTTAAGGATGAGATTCTCTCCCGGGAGGTTCCTTCCAGTGTGGACTCTTTGATTGCACTCGCCATCCGCATAGAACGACGGGTAGATCTTCGTCACCGAGCTCGTGGAAGAGAGCTCGCGTTAACGGTGTTTCCCTCTCCGCATCGCAACCATCTCCTTCCTCCGGCTCAGAGACTGAGCCCATGCAGCTGGGAGGTATTCGCATCTCGACTAAGGAGAGGGAACGGAGGATCACCAACCGCCTGTGCCTCTATTGCGGATTTGCTGGACATTTTGTCAATTCATGTCCAGTAAAAGCCAGAGCTCATCAGTAAGGGAGGGCTACTGGTGAGCGCTACTACTCAGGTCTCTCAATCAAGATCCTGTACTACTATGTCGGTCCATCTACGCTGGACCGGTTCGGCTGCTACATGCAGTGCCTTGATAGACTCTGGGGCTGAGGGTTGTTTTATGGACGAAGCATGGGCTCGGAAACATGACATTCCTCTCAGACAGTTAGGGAAGCCAACGCCCATGTTCGCCTTAGATGGTAGTCATCTCCCCAGTATCAGATATGAGACACTACCTTTAACCCTCACAGTATCTGGTAACCACAGTGAGACTATTTCCTTTTGATTTTTCGTTCACCTTTTACACCTGTTGTTTTGGGTCATCCCTGGCTAGTATGTCATAATCCTTCTATTAATTGGTCTAGTAATTCTATCCTATCCTGGAACGTTTCTTGTCATGTGAAGTGTTTAATGTCTGCTATCCCTCCTGTTTCTTCTGTCCCCTCTTCTCAGGAGGAACCTGGTGATTTGACAGGAGTGCCGGAGGAATATCATGATCTGCGCACGGTCTTCAGTCGGTCCAGAGCCAACTCCCTTCTTCCTCACCGGTCGTATGATTGTAGTATTGATCTCCTTCCGGGGACCACTCCCCCTCGGGGTAGACTATACTCTCTGTCGGCTCCCGAACGTAAGGCTCTCGAGGATTATTTGTCTGTTTCTCTTGACGCCGGCACCGTAGTGCCTTCTTCCTCTCCTGCCGGGGCGGGGTTTTTTTTGTTAAGAAGAAAGACGGTACTCTGCGCCCCTGCGTGGATTATCGAGGGCTGAATGACATAACGGTTAAGAATCGTTATCCGCTTCCCCTTATGTCATCAGCCTTCGAGATTCTGCAGGGAGCCAGGTTCTTTACTAAGTTGGACCTTCGTAATGCTTACCATCTCGTGCGCATCAGAGAGGGGGACGAGTGGAAAACGGCGTTTAACACTCCGTTAGGGCATTTTGAGTACCGGGTTCTGCCGTTTGGTCTCGCTAATGCTCCAGCTGTTTTTCAGGCATTAGTTAATGATGTACTGAGAGACATGCTGAACATCTTTGTTTTTGTCTACCTTGACGATATCCTGATTTTTTCACCGTCACTCGAGATTCATGTTCAGCACGTTCGACGTGTACTCCAGCGCCTTTTAGAGAATTGTCTCTACGTGAAGGCTGAGAAGTGCGCCTTTCATGTCTCCTCCGTCACTTTTCTCGGTTCTGTTATTTCCGCTGAAGGCATTCAGATGGATCCCGCTAAGGTCCAGGCTGTCAGTGATTGGCCCGTTCCAAGGTCACGTGTCGAGTTGCAGCGCTTTCTAGGTTTCGCTAATTTCTATCGGCGTTTCATTCGTAATTTCGGTCAAGTTGCTGCCCCTCTCACAGCTCTTACTTCTGTCAAGACGTGCTTTAAGTGGTCTGGTTCCGCCCAGGGAGCTTTTGATCTCCTCAAGAAGCGTTTTACGTCCGCTCCTATCCTCGTTGCTCCTGACGTCACTAAACAATTCATTGTCGAGGTTGACGCTTCAGAGGTGGGCGTGGGAGCCATTCTATCCCAGCGCTTCCAGTCTGACGATAAGGTTCATCCTTGCGCTTATTTTTCTCATCGCCTGTCGCCATCGGAACGCAACTATGATGTGGGTAACCGAGAGCTGTTCGCCATCTGCTTAGCCCTAGGCGAATGGCGACAGTGGTTGGAGGGGGCGACCGTTCCTTTTGTCGTTTGGACTGACCATAAGAACCTTGAGTACATCCGTTCTGCCAAACGACTTAATGCACGTCAAGCTCGTTGGGCGTTGTTTTTCGCTCGTTTCGAGTTTGTGATTTCTTATCGCCCGGGTAATAAGAACACCAAGCCTGATGCCTTATCCCGTCTCCTTAGTTCTTCTGTGGCTTCTACTGATCCCGAGGGGATTCTTCCTTATGGGCGTGTTGTCGGGTTGACAGTCTGGGGAATTGAGAGACAGGTTAAGCAAGCACTCACTCACACTGCGTCGCCGCGCGCTTGTCCTAGTAACCTTCTTTTCCTTCCTGTTTCTACTCGTCTGGCTGTTCTTCAGTTGGCTCACTCTGCCAAGTTAGCTGGCCATCCCGGCGTTCGAGGTACTCTTGCTTCTATTCGCCAGCGCTTTTGGTGGCCTACTCAGGAGCGTGACACGCGCCGTTTCGTGGCTGCTTGTTCGGACTGCGCGCAGACTAAGTCAGGTAACTCTCCTCCTGCCGGTCGTCTCAGACCGCTCCCCATTCCTTCTCGACCATGGTCTCACATCGCCCTAGACTTCATTACCGGTCTGCCTTTGTCTGCGGGGAAGACTGTGATTCTTACGGTTGTCGATAGGTTCTCTAAGGCGGCACATTTCATTCCCCTCGCTAAACTTCCTTCCGCTAAGGAGACGGCACAAATCATTATCGAGAATGTATTCAGAATTCATGGCCTCCCGTTAGACGCCGTTTCAGACAGAGGCCCGCAATTCACGTCACAGTTTTGGAGGGAGTTCTGTCGTTTGATTGGTGCGTCCGTCAGTCTCTCTTCCGGGTTTCATCCCCAGTCTAACGGTCAAGCAGAGAGGGCCAATCAGACGATTGGTCGCATACTACGCAGCCTTTCTTTCAGAAACCCTGCGTCTTGGGCAGAACAGCTCCCCTGGGCAGAATACGCTCACAATTCGCTTCCTTCGTCTGCTACCGGGTTATCTCCGTTTCAGAGTAGTCTGGGTTACCAGCCTCCTCTGTTCTCATCCCAGCTTGCCGAGTCCAGCGTTCCCTCCGCTCAAGCGTTTGTCCAACGTTGTGAGCGCACCTGGAGGAGGGTGAGGTCTGCACTTTGCCGTTACAGGGCACAGACTGTGAGAGCCGCCAATAAACGCAGGATTAAGAGTCCAAGGTATTGTTGCGGCCAGAGAGTGTGGCTTTCCACTCGCAACCTTCCTCTTACGACAGCTTCTCGTAAGTTGACTCCGCGGTTCATTGGTCCGTTCCGTGTCTCCCAGGTCGTCAATCCTGTCGCTGTGCGACTGCTTCTTCCGCGACATCTTCGTCGCGTCCATCCTGTCTTCCATGTCTCCTGTGTCAAGCCCTTTCTTCGCACCCCCGTTCGTCTTCCCTCCCCCTCCTGTCCTTGTCGAGAGCGCACCTATTTACAAGGTACATAAGATCATGGACATGCGTTCTCGGGACGGGGTCACCAATACTTAGTGGATTGGGAGGGTTACGGTCCTGAGGAGAGGAGTTGGGTTCCGTCTCGGGACGTGCTGGACCGTTCACTCATTGATGATTTCCTCCGTTGCCGCCAGGATTCCTCCTCGAGTGCGCCAGGAGGCGCTCGGTGAGTGGGGGGTACTGTCATGTTTTGTCATTTATTATCATGTCTTGTCCCTGTGCTTCCCATTCTATTCGTTTCCCTCTGCTGGTCTTATTAGGTTATTTCCCTCTTTCTATCCCTCTCTCTCCCCTCCCTCTCTCACTCTCTCGCTCTCTCTTCTCTCTATCGTTCCGTTCCTGCTCCCAGCTGTTCCTATTCCCTAATCATCATTTAGTCTTCCCACACCTGTTCCCGATCCTTTTCCCTGATTAGAGTCCCTATTTCTCTCCTTGTTATTCGTTTCTGCCCTGTCGGTTCCTTGTCTAGAATTCACCGTGCTGTGTTTGTGTATCGCCCTGTCGTGTCGTGTTTTCCTCAGATGCTGCGTGGTGAGCAGGTGTCTGAGTCTGTTTGGTTCAAGTGCCTTCCGAGGCAACCTGCTGTTCACCTGCTGTTCAAGATCGAGTCTCCAGTTTGTCCTCGTCATTTCGAGTGAAAGTTGTGTTTTTTGATTGTATTTACTTTACTGGATTAAAGACTCTGTTTTCGCCAAGTCGCTTTGGGTCCTCTTTCACCTGCATGACAAACAGTACAGGGCAGCTCTAGCAGGGTAGGAATTTGACAAACTGACTTGTTGGAAAGGTGGAATCCTGTGACAGTGCCATGTTGGAAGTCACTGAGCTCTTCAGTAAGGCAATGTTATACACCTGTCAGCAATGGGTGTGGCTGAAATGTCCAAATCCACTAATTTGAAGGGTTGTCCATATATTCATGTGTATATATAGTGTGTTTTGATTAAATTTTTGTGTAATTTTTGTTGGTTTTGGACTTTTCAGTTGTTTGGTCACACAAAAAATTATCCAGGCCAGCCGAAGTTTGGGAGCCAAAGTCTACGCCCCTTCGTCCGTGATTTGGTCAACTGTAGGGATTCTTCAATAAAGTCTTTGTTGTCATTCAATGATGAGAGCACACATGTTCTGTTTGTGCCTAGCCAACTTCGGATAGCCGCCAGCTGAACTGAAGCATGCAGATGCCTTTAGGGAGGTCAGAAGCGCTTTGTTAGAAGGCTGGTTGAAATAAATGTATGTGTGTGTGTGGGGGGGTTGTGTTTGTGTGTGGATGTGTGTGCGTCTGCGTGTGTGTGAGAGTGTGTGTTGGTGTGTGTGTGTGTCTGCATGTGTTTATCTAAATGTGTGGGTATTGACCAGGCCCGGAAGTTCAGCTTTTTAAAGAAATTAGTCCGGTCTTTTGAACCCCAATCACTTCAACTTGGGGGAGCCCCCTCCCTTGCAGACCCCTCCCCCCACCCCCAGCACACACACCCTATACACTCTGCTGAGGGCACAATGAGGGAGTTGTTGGAGTATGGGGGCAGCTCAGGAAGCTGCATAAACACACAGTCCTACCACCTAACCCCCCTGCATCTGTACCTGCAGCACATAGAATGAACTGATCACTGAAACAGACAGGCTTTTTGCCGCCAGCAGGTGAAGTGGACCAGCAGTGAAGGGAAAGTAAAATGGAAAGCAAATACACACTCACCTTCAGCTGCAACATAGTAGAAATGTATGTAAACCACAGTGATGAACAAAATTAACTGTAATAAAAATGAAGATATATTAAAATGAGAACGAGAAAACAACTTTGATTGTTTTATATTAGCGTTGTACCATTTGTTATCTCCATACTTACCGTAGTTGTATACGCAGAGCATGGGTAATGTGTGTGTTGAGATGTCACATTCTGTCATGTTTTGTCTTATATTGTCTTGTCATTATGCTTTCCCTTCTGTTCGTTTCCCCCTGCTGGTCTTATTAGGTTCGTTCCCTTTTTCTATCCCTCTCTCTCCCCCTCCCTCTTTCTCCTCTCTCTATCGTTCCGTTCCTGCTCCCAGCTGTTCCTCATTCTCCTAACTCACTCATTTAGTCTTTTCACACCTGTCCCCTATTTTGTCGTCTGATTAGAGTCCCTATTTCTCCCCTTGTTTTCCGCTTCTGTCCTTGTCGGATCCTTGTATGATGTTCACTGTGCTGTGTCATTGTCTCGCCCTGTCGTGTCTTGTCTCCTTCAGATGCTGCCTGTGAGCAGGTGTCTGAGTCTGCTACGGTCGGTGCCTTCCCGAGGCAACCTGCAGTCAATGGTCGAGTCTCCAGTCTGTCCTCGTCACTACGAGTGGATTTAAGTTTTTTCATGTTTTGTTTTCTGCTTTGATTGTCCAGGAGTATTGCTTTTATCCTTTACTGGAATAAAGACTCTGTTTTCACCAAGTCGCTTTTGGGTCCTCATTCACCTGCATAACAGAAGGATCCGACCAAGAATGGACCCAGCGACTATGGATTCTCGTAACACTGCCGTCGAGATCCAGGGAGCTATGCTCGGCAGACACGAGCAGGAATTGTCTGCTGCTCGTCATGCCGTTGAGACCCTGGCCGCTCAGGTTTCCGACCTCTCTGGACAGTTCCAGAGTCTTCGTCTCGTGCCACCAGCTACTTCCTGGTCTGCCGAGTCTCCGGAACCTAGGGTTAATAACCCACCTTGTTACTCCGGGCAGCCCACTGAGTGCCGCTCCTTTCTCACCCAGTGTGATATTGTGTTCTCTCTCCAACCCAACACATACTCAAGAGAGAGAGCTCGGGTTGCTTACGTCATATCACTCCTTACTGGCCGGGCTCGAGTGGGGCACAGCTATCTGGGAGGCAAGGGCTGATTGTTCTAACAATTACCTGAACTTTAAAGAGGAGATGATACGGGTTTTTGATCGTTCAGTTTTTGGTAGGGAGGCTTCTAGGGCCCTGGCTTCCCTATGTCAAGGTGATCGATCCATAACGGATTACTCTATAGAGTTTCGCACTCTTGCTGCCTCTAGTGACTGGAACGAGCCGGCGCTGCTCGCTCGTTTTCTGGAGGACTCCACGCAGAGGTTAAGGATGAGATTCTCTCCCGGGAGGTTCCTTCCAGTGTGGACTCTTTGATTGCACTCGCCATCCGCATAGAACGACGGGTAGATCTTCGTCACCGAGCTCGTGGAAGAGAGCTCGCGTTAACGGTGTTTCCCCTCTCCGCATCGCAACCATCTCCTTCCTCCGGCTCAGAGACTGAGCCCATGCAGCTGGGAGGTATTCGCATCTCGACTAAGGAGAGGGAACGGAGGATCACCAACCGCCTGTGCCTCTATTGCGGATTTGCTGGACATTTTGTCAATTCATGTCCAGTAAAAGCCAGAGCTCATCAGTAAGGGGAGGGCTACTGGTGAGCGCTACTACTCAGGTCTCTCCATCAAGATCCTGTACTACTATGTCGGTCCATCTACGCTGGACCGGTTCGGCTGCTACATGCAGTGCCTTGATAGACTCTGGGGCTGAGGGTTGTTTTATGGACGAAGCATGGGCTCGGAAACATGACATTCCTCTCAGACAGTTAGGGAAGCCAACGCCCATGTTCGCCTTAGATGGTAGTCATCTCCCCAGTATCAGATATGAGACACTACCTTTAACCCTCACAGTATCTGGTAACCACAGTGAGACTATTTCCTTTTTTGATTTTTCGTTCACCTTTTACACCTGTTGTTTTGGGTCATCCCTGGCTAGTATGTCATAATCCTTCTATTAATTGGTCTAGTAATTCTATCCTATCCTGGAACGTTTCTTGTCATGTGAAGTGTTTAATGTCTGCTATCCCTCCTGTTTCTTCTGTCCCCTCTTCTCAGGAGGAACCTGGTGATTTGACAGGAGTGCCGGAGGAATATCATGATCTGCGCACGGTCTTCAGTCGGTCCAGAGCCAACTCCCTTCTTCCTCACCGGTCGTATGATTGTAGTATTGATCTCCTTCCGGGGACCACTCCCCCTCGGGGTAGACTATACTCTCTGTCGGCTCCCGAACGTAAGGCTCTCGAGGATTATTTGTCTGTTTCTCTTGACGCCGGCACCGTAGTGCCTTCTTCCTCTCCTGCCGGGGCGGGGTTTTTTTGTTAAGAAGAAAGACGGTACTCTGCGCCCTGCGTGGATATCGAGGGCTGAATGACATAACGGTTAAGAATCGTTATCCGCTTCCCCTTATGTCATCAGCCTTCGAGATTCTGCAGGGAGCCAGGTTCTTTACTAAGTTGGACCTTCGTAATGCTTACCATCTCGTGCGCATCAGAGAGGGGACGAGTGGAAAACGGCGTTTAACACTCCGTTAGGGCATTTTGAGTACCGGGTTCTGCCGTTTGGTCTCGCTAATGCTCCAGCTGTTTTTCAGGCATTAGTTAATGATGTACTGAGAGACATGCTGAACATCTTTGTTTTTGTCTACCTTGACGATATCCTGATTTTTTCACCGTCACTCGAGATTCATGTTCAGCACGTTCGACGTGTACTCCAGCGCCTTTTAGAGAATTGTCTCTACGTGAAGGCTGAGAAGTGCGCCTTTCATGTCTCCTCCGTCACTTTTCTCGGTTCTGTTATTTCCGCTGAAGGCATTCAGATGGATCCCGCTAAGGTCCAGGCTGTCAGTGATTGGCCCGTTCCAAGGTCACGTGTCGAGTTGCAGCGCTTTCTAGGTTTCGCTAATTTCTATCGGCGTTTCATTCGTAATTTCGGTCAAGTTGCTGCCCCTCTCACAGCTCTTACTTCTGTCAAGACGTGCTTTAAGTGGTCTGGTTCCGCCCAGGAGCTTTTGATCTCCTCAGAAGCGTTTTACGTCCGCTCCTATCCTCGTTGCTCCTGACGTCACTAAACAATTCATTGTCGAGGTTGACGCTTCAGAGGTGGGCGTGGGAGCCATTCTATCCCAGCGCTTCCAGTCTGACGATAAGGTTCATCCTTGCGCTTATTTTCTCATCGCCTGTCGCCATCGGAACGCAACTATGATGTGGGTAACCGAGAGCTGTTCGCCATCTGCTTAGCCCCTAGGCGAATGGCGACAGTGGTTGGAGGGCGACCGTTCCTTTTGTCGTTTGGACTGACCATAAGAACCTTGAGTACATCCGTTCTGCCAAACGACTTAATGCACGTCAAGCTCGTTGGGCGTTGTTTTTCGCTCGTTTCGAGTTTGTGATTTCTTATCGCCCGGGTAATAAGAACACCAAGCCTGATGCCTTATCCCGTCTCCTTAGTTCTTCTGTGGCTTCTACTGATCCCGAGGGGATTCTTCCTTATGGGCGTGTTGTCGGGTTGACAGTCTGGGGAATTGAGAGACAGGTTAAGCAAGCACTCACTCACACTGCGTCGCCGCGCGCTTGTCCTAGTAACCTTCTTTTCCTTCCTGTTTCTACTCGTCTGGCTGTTCTTCAGTTGGCTCACTCTGCCAAGTTAGCTGGCCATCCCGGCGTTCGAGTACTCTTGCTTCTATTCGCCAGCGCTTTTGGTGGCCTACTCAGGAGCGTGACACGCGCCGTTTCGTGGCTGCTTGTTCGGACTGCGGCGCAGACTAAGTCAGGTAACTCTCCTCCTGCCGGTCGTCTCAGACCGCTTCCCATTCCTTCTCGACCATGGTCTCACATCGCCTTAGACTTCATTACTGGTCTGCCTTCGTCTGCGGGGAAGACTGTGATTCTTACGGTTGTCGATAGGTTCTCTAAGGCGGCACATTTCATTCCCTCGCTAAGCTTCCTTCCGCTAAGGAGACGGCACAAATCATCATCGAGAATGTGTTCAGAATTCATGGCCTCCCGTTAGACGCCGTTTCAGACAGAGGTCCGCAATTCACGTCACAGTTTTGGAGGGAGTTCTGTCGTTTGATTGGTGCTTCCGTCAGTCTCTCTTCCGGTTTTCATCCCCAGTCTAACGGTCAAGCAGAAAGGGCCAATCAGACGATTGGTCGCATACTACGCAGCCTTTCTTTTAGAAACCCTGCGTCTTGGGCAGAACAGCTCCCCTGGGCAGAATACGCTCACAACTCTCTTCCTTCGTCTGCTACCGGGCTATCTCCGTTTCAGAGTAGTCTGGGTTACCAGCCTCCTCTGTTCTCGTCCCAGCTCGCCGAGTCCAGCGTTCCATCCGCTCAGGCGTTTGTCCAACGTTGTGAGCGCACCTGGAGGAGGGTGAGGTCTGCACTTTGCCGTTACAGGGCGCAGACTGTGAGAGCCGCCAATAAACGTAGGATTAAGAGTCCTAGGTATTGTTGCGGCCAGAGAGTGTGGCTTTCCACTCGTAACCTTCCCCTTACGACAGCTTCTCGTAAGTTGACTCCCGCGGTTCATTGGTCCGTTCCGTGTCTCCCAGGTCGTCAATCCTGTCGCTGTGCGACTGCTTCTTCCGCGACATCTTCGTCGCGTCCATCCTGTCTTCCATGTCTCCTGTGTCAAGCCCTTTCTTCGCACCCCCGTTCGTCTTCCCCCCCCCCCGTCCTTGTCGAGGCGCACCTATTTACAAGGTACGTAGGATCATGGACATGCGTTCTCGGGGACGTGGTCACCAGTACTTAGTGGATTGGGAGGGTTACGGTCCTGAGGAGAGGAGTTGGGTTCCATCTCGGGACGTGCTGGACCGTTCGCTGATTGATGATTTCCTCCGTTGCCGCCAGGATTCCTCCTCGAGTGCGCCAGGAGGCGCTCGGTGAGTGGGGGGGTACTGTCATGTTTTGTCTTATATTGTCTTGTCATTATGCTTTCCTTCTGTTCGTTTCCCCCTGCTGGTCTTATTAGGTTCGTTCCTTTTTCTATCCCTCTCTCTCCCCCTCCCTCTCTCTCCTCTCTCTATCGTTCCGTTCCTGCTCCCAGCTGTTCCTCATTCTCCTAACTCACTCATTTAGTCTTTTCACACCTGTCCCCTATTTTGTCGTCTGATTAGAGTCCCTATTTCTCCCCTTGTTTTCCTTCTGTCCTTGTCGGATCCTTGTATGATGTTCACTGTGCTGTGTCATTGTCTCGCCCTGTCGTGTCTTGTCTCCTTCAGATGCTGCCTGTGAGCAGGTGTCTGAGTCTGCTACGGTCGGTGCCTTCCCGAGGCAACCTGCAGTCAATGGTCGAGTCTCCAGTCTGTCCTCGTCACTACGAGTGGATTTAAGTTTTTTCATGTTTTGTTTTCTGCTTTGATTGTCCAGGAGTATTGCTTTTATCCT
>NW_025748368.1:0-12500 GCF_021184085.1 Oncorhynchus gorbuscha
ATCCACAGTAAAACATGTCTCTAGCATTCACAGTAAAATATATTCATATTCACAGGGAACAAACATTCATTGTGTGTTAGTAAAGATTTGCCCTATATTCAAAAAAATAGTATTCATTGCAGTCAAAGTCTATATTCACATGCTCCGCCCAGTAAAATGGGGTACAGTACACAAAAACATGCCCTGGCAGCCTATAGTAAACATACCCACATCTACAGTAAAACAGTTCTATATTCACAGTAAAAAGAAGTTCATTCACAGTAAAACAAGCCTTGTATTCATTTAGTACTGGTTGCAGTGTCAGTTCATTGCAAATAAGTCTATTCATTGCAAAATGTCTTCTATATTCACAGTAAAACAAGTTCTATACCCACAGTAAAATAAGTTCTATAGCCCATTAAAATAAGTCTCATATTCACAAGTAAATTTATATTCACAGTGAAACAAAAGTTCAGATCATAGTAATATGTCTTAGATCATAAAATAAAGCTGATACCACAGTGTTCCTATGTTCACAAAATTCACAGTGTTTGTACTCAACGTGTGTCTGCAAACATAGTCTATTGTAAATATGTCCAGGTTCATGTGTGCTTGCGACACCATTAGTAAACATGTGTCCTATATTCATAGTAAATTGATGTCTTATATTCACAGTAAAATTCATTGTAATTCTATATTCACATCTATATTCAGTAAAAACAACAGTAAACAGTTCTATATTCACAGTAAAACAGTTCTGTCTCATATCTCAGTCTTTACATCTATAGTATGTCATCTGAGATCTGATAGCAGCAGCTCAACACAGTAAACAGGTCTATACTACAGTCTTTAATTACAGTGTGCAAGTCTTACTGTTTGTAAACGCTGCCCTATAGCCCACAGTAAAAACTGCCTCTATAGTCCACAGGTTCACAGTGTGCTGACAGTGTGCATGTCTCTGAGGTCTGCAGCAAATATAATCATTGTAAAACAAGGTTTGTATTCAGTAAACATAAATTATATCCACAGTAAAACATGTCTCTATATCCACAGGTCTTATTCAGTGTCTATATTCATAGAATATAATGAGACTCATGCAAATAACAGATCTGGTTGTAAACATGTCTCTATATTCATAGTAAAACATTACTTACAGGAACATGCCTCTAGTATTCACAGTAAAACATGTCTTGTTCACAGTACAGGCCATAAGTCTGTTGTGTAAAAGATGTTCCTATAATTCACAGGTCAGTTCTAGCAATTGTAGCATTCATGTTTATATTCATAGGTGCCTGATTTGCACTATTGTAAAGTCAGTTTATATTCATTGTAAATGTCTTATATCTGTTGCAAAACATATCCTATATCCACAAAACACGTTTAATCTGTTGTAAACAAGTCCTATATTCATAGTAAACAGTTTACACCACATACTCTGAAAGGCCACCAGCAAACCTCTGCTAAAAATTCAGAATGATGCAGTTTCAGCACATGGGGGAAACTGACTCTCTTTGCTCAAAACAAATAGAACTGCTGACACGGCGTTTGAAAGGGGGAGATTTCAGTAAGACTACCATCCACCGTGAAGCACGGGGTGGCAGCATCATACAGGCTGCAGGAAAGACTGGTGCATTCAGCAAAATAGATGACATCATGATTGGGAGGAAAATTCGGGTGATTATATTGAAAGCAACATTCAAAGAGGTCATCAGGAGCAGCCTGAAAGTCAGCAAATGGCTCTTCAAACGGACACGATCTACCAGAGGGCAAATGGCTAGACAACATGATACATTGTTTCCTGCTCAATTCCATATCATTGATGCAGAACTTATGCGCTAGATTCCACAAATCCCGATCAGTTATTGCTTTCTGTCAGCGAATGGCCCGAATAATTATTGGTGGAAGGTTACTTCCAGAAGATTTACAGCACGTTGTCAACATTAATTGAGTTTATGCAATCTTCGACTCACTGGGGATGTGATGAAAGAAAATGCTGAAATAAATCATTCTTCTCTACTATTATTCTCGATACACTCTTAAATAGCAGATCCTAATGACAGGAATCTTACTAGATTGTCACCGTATGTGGTTACAGTGTAGTAACTCAACTCAACGTAGAAAGTAGGCATCAGCATATAACATGGTATATAGCTTGAAATAGCGGTCAATAAATATTCAGTTATCATTTTTTGATCTGCGAATTGAAGAGTACTTGATTATTGTCTGTTATTACTGTTCAGCAGTACTTGGATACGTGTTCAGCAGTACTTGATTGGCTGTCTGTTTTTCCATTGCTGGGGGCAAGGTTGGCTCTTGGGAAGGGCCGTATCGATTGTAGAGAGAGCATTTATGACTAGGGTGACGTTACATTACATTTACATTTAAGTCATTAGCAGACGTTTATCTCAGAGTTTATTCTTAAATGGTGATCTATTCTTAGTTTCTGAGGATGCTGATGAGGACGTAATGACCGTGGAAAGTTCGGGCAGAGATATTTCACTATTAGTGATCTGACACCGTTTATTGCAGCAGATTCTCAGCAGGGTTCAACAAAGCTTACCTTCATATTTATATCGGATTTCTTAAAATACGTTTTGGTTTCATTATTGAAATGTAGTTTTGTGTGCAGATGGCTTGAGATTTTGACTGTACATCATGCCTTCTGAAGATATCTCTAATAAAATTAGATTTGCCTCATGACTGTCATGTCAAAATAAACATTTGATCTTGCTTATGAGACTTGTTTCATTGTCACAATATATATATATATTGAGTTTTTTTAACCACTCAGCCTTAATTTATGTCGATTTAGTTGACTTAATGGATTGTTTCAAAGACTAGGCTGTCGATTTCAACATATTCAACTGAGAACAAACCAGCAAACACTGATTGCCTGATTCTTACCACAGCTCACTAGTACGTTCAGTGGTGCTCTTAAGCACACCAGTGACACGTTCACTGCACGCGATGAACGCCAAATTATTATCACTTTAGGCTCCCGATAATGAAGATTCGCCAGATCCGCACTCATATTCTCAACCCGACGATGAGATTCACCATCTTCAGATCCACTTTGCGATTTAACTGATGAGGTTAGATCTGTCTATTCTAGTTTCAGGATGTCCATATCTTTATATTCAACTGACATTAGCGATCTATCATTTCTACTTCAGGATGTCTGTACCTTATATCATCCCCGATTAGTGCACTCACCATTCTAGCTCAGGATGTCTTGTCAACCCGAGATGAAGTGATTCACTGATCTAGCCAGGATCTAACTTTGTGACCATCCTGAAACTAGAATGGTGAATCACTTCATCGTCAGGTTGAATATAAAGGTCTGGACATCCCTGAAACTAGAATGGTGAATCACTTCATCGTCAGGTTGAATATAAAGGTCTGGACATCCTGAAACTAGAATGGTGAATCACTTCATCGTCAGGTTGAATATAAAGGTCTGGACATCCTGAAACTAGAATGGTGAATCACTTCATTGTCAGGTTGAATATAAAGGTCTGGACATCCTGAAACTAGAATGGTGAATCACTTCATTGTCAGGTTGAATATAAAGGTCTTGATATCCTAGAAAACTAGAATGGTGAATCACCATCTGAAGGAATATAAAGGTCTGGAGCATCCTGAAACTAGAATGGTGAATCACTTCCATTGTCAGGTTGAATTTCAGGGTTGGACATGCAGGTAAATGAATTTGAAAGCTGCTCATCTGCTGGTGACTCTTCTAATACGTGCAATTACAGTGATCATCGAGATTATTAGCAAAGACACCACTGGACAGTACTAGTGGAGGCTATTGGTCATAGAATCAGGCCAACCAGCAGAGAGTTGCTGGGCTGGTTCAACAATGGGCCGCTGCTGTCAAGACATTTTCTTCAAATGGTCGTAAACCAATCTACATTCAAGTCGCTCAAAATGACAAATTCAGATGACAAAAGGTTTAAAAAAATAAATATATATATATATATATTCCCAACAGAGCCCGCCAGTGAATCTCAGCAACAGATAAATGTTTATTTTGGCTTATGGCCAAGTCTGTAAAATAAAATCTAACATTTTTGTGGGGATCTGCTTGGAGAACATGATGCCACAAGAGTTGAAATCTCAGCCATCTTACACAAACCCACAATGACAAAATTAAAACGTGTTTTTTAGAAACCGAGAGTAGAGAAATATGAAGGAAGTAAAAGCTGTTGAACCTGCTGAGTCACCACTGTTTCTGTAGGTTAATGGCGGACATGCAGAGGTCACTAATAGAACATGGTGGAAGTATCTCTACCCGGACTTTCCCACAGTCCATTGCAGCGTCCTAATGGCATCCTGTTCCATTCAGGAGAACTAAGGTGAATGCACCATTCTGTGTCACTCTGATAAGAGCGTCTGGGTTAAATGACTTAAATGTAAATGTAATGTAACTACTCCCAGCCACCATATCATGAAGGTTCTCTGCCACAACACGGCAATCGGTTCCCGAGCGCCAAGTCTAGGTCCAAAGGCTTCTTAACAGCTTCTAACCCCTCAGTAATAAGACGGCTGAACAGCCAATCAAATTACTGCTGAACAGCCAATCAAATTACTGCTGAACAGCCAATCAAATTACTACTGAGCAGCCAATCAATTACTGTTGAACAAATGATCAAATGGTCGCCGACTATTTATATTGAATTCCCTTTGTTTTTAAACTGCTGCTACTCGCTGTTTATTATATATGCCTAGTCACTTCACCCCTACCTACAGTTGGAGTTGGAAGTTTACCTACACCTTAGCCACATACATTTAAACTCCGTTTGGCACCGTTCCTGACATTTAATCCTAAAGATTCCTGTCAGTTAGGATCACCACTTTATTTTAAGAATGTGAAATGTCAGAATAATAGTAGAGAATGATTTATTTCAGCTTTATTTTCTTTCATCACATCCCCAGTGGGTCAGAAGTTTACATAACCTCAATTAGTATTTGGTAGCATTGCCTTTTAAATTGCAAATCTTGGGTCAAACGTTTCAGGTAGCCTTCCACAATAAGTTGGTTGAATTTCGGGCCATTCCCGCTGACAGAGCTGGTGTAACTGAGTCAGGTTTGTAGGAATCCTAGACGCACACTATTTTTCAGTTCTGCCATCCAATATTCTATGGGATTGAGGGCAGGGCTTTGTGATGGCCACTCAATACCTTGACTTTGTTGTCCCCTAGCCATTTTGCCACACCTCTGGATGTATGGTTGGGATCATTGTCCATTTGGAAGAACCCCATTTGCGACCAGACTTTAACTTCCTGACTGTTGTCTTGAGATGTTGCTTCAATATATCCACCCAATTTTCCTCCATCATGATGTCATCTATTTTGTAAGTGCACCAGTCCTTCCTGCAGCAAAGCACCCCCACAACATGATGCTGCCACCCCCGTGCTTCACGGTTGGGATGGTGTTCTTCGTCTTGCAAGTCTCCCCCTTTTTTCCAAACATAACGATGGTCATTATGGTCAAACAGTTCTATTTGTGTTTTATCAGACCAGAGGATCAAAAAAGTACGATCTTTGTCCCCATGTGCAGTTGCAAACCGTAGTCTGGATTTTTTTATGGAGGTTTTGGAGCAGTGGCTTCTTCCTTGCTGAGTGGCCTTTCAGGTTATGTGGATATAGGACTTGTTTTACTGTGGATATAGGACTTGTTTTACTGTGGATATAAGACGTGTTTTACTGTGGATATAGGATATGTTTTACTGTGGATATAGGACATGTTTACTGTGGATATAGGACTTGTTTTACTGTGGATATAAGACGTGTTTTACTGTGGATATAGGATATGTTTTACTGTGGATATAGGACATGTTTACTGTGGATATAGGACTTGTTTTACTGTGGATATAGGACATGTTTTACTGTGGATATAGGACATGTTTACTGTGGATATAGACCTTGTTTTACTGTGGATATAGGACATGTTTTACTGTGGATATAGGACATGTTTTTACTGTGGATATAGGACGTGTTTTACTGTGGATATAGGACATGTTTACTGTGGATATAGACCTTGTTTTACTGTGGATATAGGACATGTTTTACTGTGGATATAGACCTTGTTTTACTGTGGATATAGGACATGTTTTACTGTGGATATAGGACATGTTTTACTGTGGATATAGGACATGTTTACTGTGGATATAGACCTTGTTTTACTGTGGATATAGGACATGGTTTACTGTGGATATAGGACATGTTTTACTGTGGATATAGGACTTGTTTTACTGTGGATATAGGACATGTTTTACTGTGGATATAGGACGCGTTTTACTGTGGATATAGGACGCGTTTTACTGTGGATATAGGACTTGTTTTACTGTGGATATAGGACTTGTTTTACTGTGGGTATAGGACTTGTTTTACTGTGGATATAGGACTTGCTTTACTGTGGATATAGGACTTGTTTTACTGTGGATATAGGACTTGTTTTACTGTGGATATGGGACTTGTTTTACTGTGGATATAGGACTTGTTTTACTGTGGATATAGGACTTGTTTTACTGTGGATATAGACCTTGTTTTACTGTGGATATAGGACATGTTTTACTGTGGATATAGGACATGTTTTACTGTGGATATAGGACATGTTTACTGTGGATATAGACCTTGTTTTACTGTGGATATAGGACATGGTTTACTGTGGATATAGGACATGTTTTACTGTGGATATAGGACTTGTTTTACTGTGGATATAGGACATGTTTTACTGTGGATATAGGACGCGTTTTACTGTGGATATAGGACGCGTTTTACTGTGGATATAGGACTTGTTTTACTGTGGATATAGGATGCGTTTTACTGTGGATATAGGACTTGTTTTACTGTGGGTATAGGACTTGTTTTACTGTGGATATAGGACTTGCTTTACTGTGGATATAGGACTTGTTTTACTGTGGATATAGGACTTGTTTTACTGTGGATATGGGACTTGTTTTACTGTGGATATAGGACTTGTTTTACTGTGGATATAGGACTTGTTTTACTGTGGATATAGGACTTGTTTTACTGTGGATATGGGACTTGTTTTACTGTGGATATAGGACTTGTTTTACTGTGGATATAGGACGTGTTTTACTGTGGATATAGGACGTGTTTTACTGTGGATATAGGACTTGTTTTACTGTGGATATAGGACTTGTTTTACTGTGGATATAGGACTTGTTTTACTGTGGATATTGGACATGTTTTACTATAGATATAGGACATGTTTTACTGTGGATATAGTACTTGTTTTACTGTGGATATAGGACATGTTTTACTGTGGATATAGGACTTGTTTTACTGTGGATATATACCTTGTTTTACTGTGGATATAGGACGTGTTTTACTGTGGATATAGGACTTGTTTTACTGTGGATATAGGACTTGTTTTACTGTGGATATGGGATATGTTTTACTGTGGATATAGGACATGTTTTACTGTGGATATAGGACTTGTTTTACTGTGGATATAGGACTTGTTTTACTGTGGATATAGGACATGTTTTACTGTGGATATAGGACATGTTTTACTGTGGATATAGGACATGTTTTACTGTGGATATAGGACTTGTTTTACTGTGGATATAGGACTTGTTTTACTGTGGATATAGGACTTGTTTTACTGTGGATATATGACTTGTTTTACTGTGGATATAGGACATGTTTTACTGTGGATATAGGACGTGTCTTACTGTGGATATAGGACATGTTTTACTGTGGATATAGGACGCGTTTTACTGTGGATATAGGACTTGTTTTACTGTGGATATAGGACATGTTTTACTGTGGATATAGGACTTGTTTTACTGTGGGTATAGGACTTGTTTTACTGTGGATATATGACTTGTTTTACTGTGGATATAGGACGTGTTTTACTGTGGATATAGGACTTGTTTTACTGTGGATATAGGACTTGTTTTACTGTGGATATAGGACTTGCTTTACTGTGGATATAGGACTTGTTTTACTGTGGATGTAGGACTCGTTTTACTGTGGATATAGGACTTGTTTTACTGTGGATATGGGACTTGTTTTACTGTGGATATAGGACTTGTTTTACTGTGGATATAGGACTTGTTTTACTGTGGATATAGGACTTGTTTTACTGTGGATATGGGACTTGTTTTACTGTGGATATAGGACTTGTTTTACTGTGGATATAGGACTTGTTTTACTGTGGATATAGGACATGTTTTACTGTGGATATAGGACATGTTTTACTGTGGATATAGGACTTGTTTTACTGTGGATATAGGACTTGTTTTACTGTGGATATAGGACTTGTTTTACTGTGGATATATGACTTGTTTTACTGTGGATATAGGACATGTTTTACTGTGGATATAGGACATGTTTTACTGTGGATATAGGACATGTTTTACTGTGGATATAGGACTTGTTTTACTGTGGATATAGGACTTGTTTTCCTGTGGATATAGGACTAGTTTTACTGTGGATATATGACTTGTTTTACTGTGGATATAGGACTTGTTTTACTGTGGATATAGGACTTGTTTTACTGTGGATATAGGACTTGTTTTACTGTGGATATAGGACTTGTTTTACTGTGGATATAGGACTTGTTTTACTGTGGATATAGACCTTGTTTTACTGTGGATATAGGACTTGTTTTACTGTGGATATAGGACTTGTTTTACTGTGGATATAGGACTTGTTTTACTGTGGATATAGGACTTGTTTTACTGTGGATATAGGACTTGTTTTACTGTGGATATAGGACTTGTTTTACTGTGGATATAGATACTTTTGTACCGGTTTCCTCCAGCATCTTTCCAAAGTCCTTTGCTGATGTTCTGGGATTGATTTGCACTTTTCGCACCAAAGTATGTTCATCTCTAGGAGACAGAACAGATCTTCTTCCTGAGCGGTATGACGGCTGCGTGGTCCCATGGTGTTTATACTTGCATACTATTGTTTGTACAGATTAACGTGGTACCTTTAGGCGTTTGGAAATTGCTCCCAAGGATAAACCAGGGGAGGCAGGGTAGCCTAGTGGTTAGAGCGTTGGACCTGTAACCAGAAGGTTGCAAGTTCAAATCCCTGAGCTGGCATGGTACAACTCTGTCTTTCTGCCCCTGAACAAGGCAGTTAACCCACTGTTCCTAGGCCGTCATTGAAAATAAGAATTTGTTCCTAACTGACTTGCCTTGTTAAATAAAATTTAAAAAATACATTTTTTTTCTGAGGTCTTGGCTGATTTCTTTTGATTTTCCCATGATGTCAAGCCAAGAGGCACTGAGTTTGAAGGTAGGCCTTCAAATTTTGTCAATTAGTCTATAAGAAGCTTCTAAAGCCATGAAATAATTTTTCTGTAATTTTCCAAGCTGTTTACAGGCACAGTCAACTTAGTGTATGTAAACTTCTGACCCACTGGTATTGTGATACAGTTCCAGATTTTGCTCTGACAAGCTGTCAACTGTGGAACCTTTATATAGACAGGTGTGTTGCCTTTCCAAATCATATCCAATCATATTGAATTTACAACAGCTGGACTCCTGGCAAGTTGTAGAAAACATCTCAAGGATGATCAATGGAAACAGGATGCACCTGAGCTCAATTTCAAGTCTCATAGAAACGGGTCTGAATAATTAGGAAAATAAGATATTTCACGTTTTAATTGATAATAATATTGGCCCAAAAAATCCCCAAAACCTGTTTTTGCTTTGTCATCATGGGATATATTTATGTGTATTATATTTATATTTAAGGACGTGGAGAAGAGGTCTGAATGCTTTCCAAATGCACTGTAGACTCATCGCTACCTGACAGACACACACACACACCTGCAGTACAACCATCTCTGCCTGACAGACACACACACCTGCAGTACACACATCTCTGCCTGACAGACACACACACACACACACCTGCAGTACAACCATCTCTGCCTGACAGACACACACACCTGCAGTACACACATCTCTGCCTGACAGACACACACACCTGCAGTACACACATCTCTGCCTGACAGACACACACACACACCTGCAGAGTGTGTTTTTATTAGCCCCAAGGTGTGTTTTAACAGATGGGTTTTAGTCTTCCCTATCTTTGTCTGAATGTGTGTGTGTGTGTGTGTGTGTGTGTGTGTGTGTGTGTGTGTGTGTGTGTGTGTGTGTGTGTGTGTGTGTGTGTGTGTGTGTGTGTGTGTGTGTGTGTGTGTGTGTGTGTGTGTGTGTGTGTGTGTGTGTGTGTGTGTGTGTGTGTGTGTGTGTGTGTGTGTGTGTGTGTGTGTGTGTGTGTGTGTGTGTGTGTGTGTGTGTGTGTGTGTGTGCGTATGTATGTATGTGTCTGGTCAACCTATTCACAGTCTCTGATCCACCTATTCACAGGCTCTGATCCACCTATTCACAGGCTCTGATCCACCTATTCACAGGCTCTGATCCATCTATTCACAGGCTCTGATCCACCTATTCACAGGCTCTGATCCACCTATTCACAGGCTCTGATCCACCTATTCACAGGCTCTGATCCACCTATTCACAGGCTCTGATCCACCTATTCACAGGCTCTGATCCACCTATTCACAGGTTCTGGTCCACCTATTCACAGACTCTGATCCTCCTATTCACAGGCTCTGATCCACTGAAAAAAAACGTAGGTGTTGTGGATTTGCGTCCTCTACCTCATTATGGACTGAGAGTCTGATAGGAACGTAGGTGTTGTGGATTTGCGTCCTCTACCTCATTATGGACTGAGAGTCTGATAGGAACGTAGGTGTTGTGGTTTGCGTCCTCTACCTCATTATGGACTGAGAGTCTGATAGAAACATAGGTGTTGTGGATTTGCGTCCTCTACCTCATTATGGACTGAGAGTCTGATAGGAACGTAGGTGTTGTGGATTTGCGTCCTCTACCTCATTATGGACTGAGAGTCTGATAGAAACGTAGGTGTTGTGGATTTGCGTCCTCTACCTCATTATGGACTGAGAGTCTGATAGGAACGTAGGTGTTGTGGATTTGCGTCCTCTACCTCATTATGGACTGAGAGTCTGATAGAAACGTAGGTGTTGTGGATTTGCGTCCTCTACCTTATTATGCACTGAGAGTCTGATAGAAACGTAGGTGTTGTGGATTTGCGTCCTCTACCTTATTATGGACTGAGAGTCTGATAGAAACGTAGGTGTTGTGGATTTGCGTCCTCTACCTTATTATGCACTGAGAGTCTGATAGAAACGTAGGTGTTGTGGATTTGCGTCCTCTACCTCATTATGGACTGACAGTTGCCAGTCTAATAAAACACACAGGGGTTTTCCTTTAATGGAAGCCTCTTTAACCTCTCTTGGGTAGGGGCAGTATTTTCACTTCAGGATGAAAATCGTGCCCAAAGTAAACTGCCTGTTACTCAGGCCCAGAGGCTAGGATATGCATATAATTGATATATTGGGATAGACAACACTCTAACGTTTCAAAAACTGTTCAAATGATGTCTGTGAGTCTAACAGCACTGATATGGCAGGCGAAACCCTGAGGACAATCCCCCCCCCAAAAAAAATTAATCCTACCACTGTTTTCGGCGGTCACTTTTATTATAAGGCGAAGTCCTCCCAGATTGCAGTTCCTAGGGCTTCCACTAGATGTCAACAGTCTTTAGAAAGAGTTTCAGGCTGTTTTTGGGGAAAAATGAGCCAGAAATTGTAGTTTTTCTAGTTGGCTCCCATTTTGGCTGTAGTGTTTCCAAGCGCGTGGAAGATTCTTCAGTATTTTCCTCCGGTAAAGACAATAACGATTCTCCATCTTAAATGTTATAGTTTATTTCCATATTAGGGGACCTAAGGTTTGATTATAAACGTTGTTTGACTTGTTTGGATAAGTTTATTGGTAACGTTTGGGATTCATTTTGTGTGTATTTTGATGGAGGGAAACTGGGTGGATTATTGACTGAAGCGCGCCAGCTAAAATGATGTTTTTATGGATATAAACATTATCAAACAAAGGACCATTTGTAACTTTTGGAGTGCGAACAGAAGAAGATCTTCAAAGGTAAGGCATTAATTATGTTATATATTAATATATATATTCATTATATTAATTATGTATTATTTCTGACTTTCGTGGTTGAAATATGTGTCACGGGATTCTTCGTTCGAAGGAGAGGCGGACCACAATGCAGTGCGGTAGTTGTCCATGTTTTTTTTTTATGAGAAAACTGAACATGAACACATAACCCAAAACAAAGTGAAACCCTGAAACCCTGAAACCCTGAAACCCTGAAACCCTGAAACCCCGAAACCCTGAAACCCTGAAACCCCGAAACCCTGAAAACCCTGAAACCCCGAAACCCTGAAAACCCTGAAACCCTGAAACCCTGAAACCCTGAAACCCTGAAACCCCGAAACCCTGAAACCCTGAAACCCCGAAACCCTGAAACCCTGAAACCCTGAAACCCTGAAACCCTGAAACCCCGAAACCCTGAAACCCTGAAACCCTGAAACCCCGAAACCCTGAAACCCTGAAACCCCGAAACCCTGAAACCCTGAAACCCTGA
>NW_025748368.1:20000-22500 GCF_021184085.1 Oncorhynchus gorbuscha
TGGAGTGGTTTAGGTTAGGGTTAGGTTTTAGAATCGTTAAGGTTAGGGTTAGGGTTGGAGTGGTTTAGGTTAGGGTTAGGGTTGGAGTGGTTTAGGTTAGGGTTAGGTTTTAGAATCGTTAAGGTTAGGGTTAGGGTTGGAGTGGTTAAGGTTAGGGTTAGGGTTAGGGTTAGGGTTAGGGTTAGGGTTAGGGTTAGGGTTGGAGTGGTTTAGGTTAGGGTTTGTTTTAGTTTTAGAATGGTTAAGGTTAGGGTTAGGGTTGGAGTGGTTAAGGTTAGGGTTAGGGTTGCAGTGGTTAGGGTTAGGGTTGGTTAAGTTTAGGTTTAGGGTTGGAGTGGTTTAGGTTAGGGTTAGGTTTGGAGTGGTTTAGGTTAGGGTTAGGGTTGGAGTGGTTTAGGTTAGGGTTAGGGTTGGAGTGGTTTAGGTTAGGGTTAGGTTTTAGAGAGAGAGAATTTAGAGAGTATAGCAATATATTACGACCAGGGCGTGACAGAGAAGGAGTATTACTCAGGTTTCGAGTACAGGAAGGAGTATTACTGAGGTTTCGAGTACAGGAAGGAGTATTACTCAGGTTTAGAGTACAGGAAGGAGTATTACACAGCCTTAGAGTAGAGGAAGGAGTATTAAATATGTATAGAGTACAGGAAGGAGTATTTCTCGGGTTTAGAGTACAGCAAGGAGTATTACACGATTATAGAGTACAGGAAGGAGTATTCCTCAGGTTTAGAGTACAGGAAAGAGTATTAAATATATATATATAGTACAAGAAGGAGTATAACACAGGTATAGAGTACAGGAAGGAGTATTACTCAGGTTTAGAGTACAGGAAGGAGTATTACACAGGTTTAGAGTACAGGAAGGAGTATTACAGAGGTTCAGAGTACAGGAAGGAGTATTACTCGGGTTTAGATTACAGGAAGGAGTATAACACAGCTTTAGAGTACAGGAAGGAGAATTACACAGCATTAGAAGACAGTAAGAGTCCTCAGTAAGGAGAATTACACAGCATTAGAAGACAGTAAGAGTCCTCAGTAAGGAGAATTACACAGCTTTAGAAGACAGTAAGAGTCCTCAGTAAGGAGAATTACACAGCTTTAGAAGACAGTAAGAGTCCTCAGTAAGGAGAATTACACAGCTTTAGAAGACAGTAAGAGTCCTCAGTAAGGAGAATTACACAGCTTTAGAAGACAGTAAGAGTCCTCAGTAAGGAGAATTACACAGCATTAGAAGACAGTAAGAGTCCTCAGTAAGGAGAATTACACAGCTTTAGAAGACAGTAAGAGTCCTCAGTAAGGAGAATTACACAGCTTTAGAAGACAGTAAGAGTCCTCAGGAAGGAGAATTACACAGTTTTAGAAGACAGTAAGAGTCCTCAGGAAGGAGAATTACACAGCTTTAGAAGACAGAAAGAGTCCTCAGGAAGGAGAATTACACAGCTTTAGAAGACAGTAAGAGTCCTCAGGAAGGAGAATTACACAGCTTTAGAAGACAGTAAGAGTCAGAAAGGAGCATTACTAACCCTGGGTTGCCCTAGTCCCTAACCCCTAGATTTCCTAGTCCCTAACCCCTAGATTTCCCTAGTCCCTAACCCCTAGATTTCCCTAGTCCCTAACCATAGATTGCCCTAACCCCTAACCCATTTACATTTACATTTAAGTCATTTAGCAGACGCTCTTATCCAGAGCGACTTACAAATTGGTGCATTCACCTTATGACATCCAGTGGGACAGTCACTTAACAATAGTGCATCTAAAACTTAGGGGGGGTGGGGTGAGAGGGATTACTTATCCTATCCTAGGTATTCCTTAAAGAGGTGGGGTTTCAGGTGTCTCCGGAAGGTGGTGATTGACTCCGCTGTCCTGGCGTCGTGAGGGAGTTTGTTCCACCATTGGGGGCCAGGGCAGCGAACAGTTTTGACTGGGCTGAGCGGGAGCTGTACTTCCTCAGTGGTAGGGAGGCGAGCAGGCCAGAGGTGGATGAACGCAGTGCCCTTGTTTGGGTGTAGGGCCTGATCAGAGCCTGGAGGTACTGAGGTGCCGTTCCCCTCACAGCTCCGTAGGCAAGCACCATGGTCTTGTAGCGGATGCGAGCTTCAACTGGAAGCCAGTGGAGAGAACGGAGGAGCGGGGTGACGTGAGAGAACTTGGGAAGGTTGAACACCAGACGGGCTGCGGCGTTCTGGATGAGTTGAAGGGGTTTAATGGCACAGGCAGGGAGCCCAGCCAACAGCGAGTTGCAGTAATCCAGACGGGAGATGACAAGTGCCTGGATTAGGACCTGCGCCGCTTCCTGTGTGAGGCAGGGTCGTACTCTGCGGATGTTGTAGAGCATGAACCTACAGGAACGGGCCACCGCCTTGATGTTGGTTGAGAACGACAGGGTGTTGTCCAGGATCACGCCAAGGTTCTTGGCGCTCTGGGAGGAGGACACAATGGAGTTGTCAACCGTGATGGCGAGATCATGGAACGGGCAGTCCTTCCCCGGGAGGAAGAGCAGCTCC
>NW_025748369.1:0-36004 GCF_021184085.1 Oncorhynchus gorbuscha
GAATATCCCAGATGTATATCCCAGATGTGTATCCCAGATATCTAGCACAGAACCCAGACCAGATGTGTAACCCAGATGTCTATCACAGAACCCAGACCAGATGTCTATCAAAGATCCCAGACCAGATGTATATCCCAGATGTCTATCACAGAACCCAGACCAGATGTATATCCCAGATGTATATCCCATATGTCTATCCCACATGTCTATCACAGAACCCAGACCAGATGTATATCCCAGATGTCTATCACAGAACCCAGACCATATGTATATCCCAGATGTCTATCAAAGATCCCAGACCAGATGTATATCCCAGATGTATATCCCAGATGTCTATCACAGAACCCAGACCAGATGTATATCCCAGATGTATATGCCAGATGTCTATCACAAAACCCAGACAAGATGAATATCCCAGATGTATATCCCAGATGTCTATCACAGAACCCAGAACAGATGTGTATCCCAGATGTCTATCACAGAACCCAGACAATATGAATATCCCAGATGTATATCCCAGATGTGTATCCCAGATATCTAGCACAGAACCCAGACCAGATGTGTATCCCAGATGTCTATCACAGAACCCAGACCAGATGTATATCCCAGATGTATATCCCAGATGTCTATCACAGAACCCAGACCAGATGTGTATCCCAGATGTATATCCCATATGTCTATCCCACATGTCTATCACAGAACCCAGACCAGATGTATATCCCAGATGTCTATCACAGAACCCAGACCAGATGTATATCCCAGATGTCTATCAAAGGTCCCAGACCAGATGTATATCCCAGATGTATATCCCAGATGTCTATCACAGAACCCAGACCAGATGTATATCCCAGATGTATATGCCAGATGTTTATCACAGAACCCAGACCAGATGTATATCCCAGATGTCTATCACAGAACCCAGACCAGATGTATATCCCAGATGTCTATCACAGAACCCAGACCAGATGTATATCCCAGATGTATATCCCATATGTCTATCCCACATGTCTATCACAGAACCCAGACCAGATGTATATCCCAGATGTCTATCACAGAACCCAGACCAGATGTATATCCCAGATGTATATCCCATATGTCTATCCCACATGTCTATCACAGAACCCAGACCAGATGTATATCCCAGACCAGATGTATATCCCAGTTGTATATTCCAGATGTCTATCACAGAACCCAGACCAGATGTATATCCCACATGTCTATCACAGAACCCAGACCAGATGTCTATCAAAGATCCCAGACCAGATGTATATCCCAGATGTCTATCACAGAACCCAGACCAGATGTATATTCCAGATGTCTATCACAGAACCCAGACCAGATGTATATCCCAGATGTATATCCCAGATGTCTATCAAAGATCCCAGACCAGATGTATATCCCAGTTGTATATTCCAGATGTCTATCACAGAACCCAGACCAGATGTATATCCCACATGTCTATCACAGAACCCAGACCAGATGTCTATCAAAGATGTCTATCACAGAACCCAGACCAGATGTATATCCCAGATGTCTATCACAGAACCCAGACCAGATGTATATCCCAGATGTCTATCAAAGATCCCAGACCAGATGTATATCCCAGATGTCTATCACAGAACCCAGACCAAATGTATATCCCAGATGTATATGCCAGATGTCTATCACAGAACCCAGACAATATGAATATCCCAGATGTATATCCCAGATGTGTATCCCAGATATCTAGCACAGAACCCAGACCAGATGTGTATCCCAGATGTCTATCACAGAACCCAGACCAGATGTATATCCCAGATGTCTATCAAAGATCCCAGACCAGATGTATATCCCAGATGTATATCCCAGATATCTATCACAGAACCCAGACCAGATGTATATCCCAGATGTATATCCCATATGTCTAGCCCACATGTCTATCACAGAACCCAGACCAGATGTATATCCCAGATGTCTATCACAGAACCCAGACCATATGTATATCCCAGATGTCTATCAAAGATCCCAGACCAGATGTATATCCCAGATGTATATGCCAGATGTCTATCACAGAACCCAGACAAGATGAATATCCCAGATGTATATCCCAGATGTCTATCACAGAACCCAGAAGAGATGTGTATCCCAGATGTCTATCACAGATCCCAGACAATATGAATATCCCAGATGTATATCCCAGATGTGTATCCCAGATATCTAGCACAGAACCCAGACCAGATGTATCCCAGATGTCTATCACAGAACCCAGACCAGATGTATATCCCAGATGTCTATCACAGAACCCAGACCAGATGTATATCACAGATGTCTATCACAGAACCCAGACCAGATGTATATTCCAGATGTCTATCACAGAACCCAGACCAGATGTCTATCCCAGATGTATATCCCAGATGTCTATCACAGAACCCAGACCAGATGTATATCCCAGATGTATATCAGATATTTATCACAGAACCCAGACCAGATGTATATCACAGATGTCTATCACAGAACCCAGACCAGATGTATATTCCAGATGTCTATCACAGAACCCAGACCAGATGTATATCCCAGATGTATATCCCAGATGTCTATCACAGAACCCAGACCAGATGTATATCACAGATGTCTATCACAGAACCCAGACCAGATGTATATTCCAGATGTCTATCACAGAACCCAGACCAGATGTATATCCCAGATGTATATCCCAGATGTCTATCACAGAACCCAGACCAGATGTATATCCCAGATGTCTATCACAGAACCCAGACCAGATGTATATTCCAGATGTCTATCACAGAACCCAGACCAGATGTATATCCCAGATGTATATCCCATATGTCTATCCCACATGTCTATCACAGAACCCAGACCAGATGTATATCCCAGATGTATATCCCAGATGTCTATCACAGAACCCAGACCAGATGTATATCCCAGATGTCTATCACAGAACCCAGACCAGATGTATATCCCAGATGTCTATCACAGAACCCAGACCAGATGTATATCCCAGATGTCTATCACAGAACCCAGACCAGATGTATATCCCAGATGTATATCCCATATGTCTATCCCACATGTCTATCACAGAACCCAGACCAGATGTATATCCCAGATGTCTATCACAGAACCCAGACCAGATGTATATCCCAGATGTATATCCCATATGTCTATCCCACATGTCTATCACAGAACCCAGACCAGATGGATATCCCAGATGTCTATCAAAGATCCCAGACCAGATGTATATCCCAGATGTATATTCCAGATGTCTATCAAAGATCCCAGAACAGATGTATATCCCAGATGTCTATCACAGAACCCAGACCAGAACCCAGTTGTATATTCCAGATGGCTATCACAGAACCCAGACCAGATGTATATCCCACATGTCTATCACAGAACCCAGACCAGATGTCTATCAAAGAACCCAGACCAGCTATATATCCCAGATGTCTATCACAGAACCCAGACCAGATGTATATCCCAGACCAGATGTATATCCCAGATGTATATTCCAGATGTCTATCACAGAACCCAGACCAGATGTATATCCCAGATGTATATTCCAGATGTCTATCAAAGATCCCAGACCAGATGTATATCCCAGATGTCTATCACAGAACCCAGACCAAATGTATATCCCAGATGTCTATCAAAGATCCCAGACCAGATGTATATCCCAGATGTATATTCCAGATGTATATCACAGATGTATATTCCAGATGTATATCCCAGATGTCTATCAAAGATCCCAGACCAGATGTATATCCCAGATGTATATCCCAGATGTATATGCCAGATGTCTATAACAGAACCCAGACCAGATGTATATCACAGATGTCTATCACAGAACCCAGACCAGATGTATATTCCAGATGTCTATCACAGAACCCAGACCAGATGTATATCCCAGATGTATATCCCAGATGTTTATCACAGAACCCAGACCAGATGTATATCACAGATGTCTATCACAGAACCCAGACCAGATGTATATTCCAGATGTCTATCACAGAACCCAGACCAGATGTATATCCCAGATGTATATCCCAGATGTCTATCACAGAACCCAGACCAGATGTATATCCCAGATGTCTATCACAGAACCCAGACCAGATGTATATCCCAGATGTCTATCACAGAACCCAGACCAGATGTATATCCCAGATGTCTATCACAGAACACAGACCAGATGTATATCCCAGATGTCTATCAAAGATCCCAGACCAGATGTATATCCCAGATGTATATTCCAGATGTCTATCAAAGATCCCAGACCAGATGTATATCCCAGATGTCTATCACAGAACCCAGACCAGAACCCAGATGTATATCCCAGATGTCTATCACAGAACCCAGACCAGATGTATATCCCAGATGTATATCCCAGATGTCTATCACAGAACCCAGACCAAATGTATATCCCAGATGTCTATCAAAGATCCCAGACCAGATGTATATCCCAGATGTATATCCCAGATGTATATCCCAGATGTCTATCACAGAACCCAGACAGTATGAATATCCCAGATGTATATCCCAGATGTATATGCCAGATGTCTATCACAGAACCCAGACCAGATGTATATCCCAGATGTCTATCACAGAACCCAGACCATATGTCTATCCCACATGTCTATCACAGAACCCAGACCAGATGTATATCCCAGACCAGATGTATATCCCAGTTGTATATTCCAGATGTCTATCACAGAACCCAGACCAGATGTATATCCCACATGTATATCCCATATGTCTATCCCACATGTCTATCACAGAACCCAGACCAGATGGATATCCCAGATGTCTATCAAAGATCCCAGACCAGATGTATATCCCAGATGTATATTCCAGATGTCTATCAAAGATCCCAGACCAGATGTATATCCCAGATGTCTATCACAGAACCCAGACCAGAACCCAGATGTATATCCCAGATGTCTATCACAGAACCCAGACCAGATGAATATCCCAGATGTCTATCAAAGATCCCAGACCAGATGAATATCCCAGTTGTATATTCCAGATGGCTATCACAGAACCCAGACCAGATGTATATCCCACATGTCTATCACAGAACCCAGACCAGATGTCTATCAAAGAACCCAGACCAGATGTATATCCCAGATGTCTATCACAGAACCCAGACCAGATGTATATCCCAGATGTCTATCAAAGATCCCAGACCAGATGTATATCCCAGATGTATATTCCAGATGTCTATCACAGAACCCAGACCAGATGTATATCCCAGATGTATATCCCAGATGTCTATCACAGAACCCAGAACAGATGTGTATCCCAGATGTCTATCACAGATCCCAGACAATATGAATATCCCAGATGTATATCCCAGATGTGTATCCCAGATATCTAGCACAGAACCCAGACCAGATGTGTATCCCAGATGTCTATCACAGAACCCAGACCAGATGTATATCCCAGATGTCTATCAAAGATCCCAGACCAGATGTATATCCCAGATGTTTATCCCAGATGTCTATCACAGAACCCAGACCAGATGTATATCCCAGATGTCTATCACAGAACCCAGACCAGATGTATATCCCAGATGTATATCCCAGATGTCTATCACAGAACCCAGACCAGATGTATATCCCAGATGTATATCCCAGATATTTATCACAGAACCCAGACCAGATGTATATCACAGATGTCTATCACAGAACCCAGACCAGATGTATATTCCAGATGTCTATCACAGAACCCAGACCAGATGTATATCCCAGATGTATATCCCAGATGTCTATCACAGAACCCAGACCAGATGTATATCCCAGATGTCTATCACAGAACCCAGACCAGATGTATATCCCATATGTCTATCCCACATGTCTATCACAGAACCCAGACCAGATGTATATCCCAGATGTCTATCACAGAACCCAGACCAGATGTATATCCCAGATGTATATCCCATCATGTCTATCACAGAACCCAGACCAGATGTATATTCCAGATGTCTATCACAGAACCCAGACCAGATGTCTATCAAAGATCCCAGACCAGATGTATATCCCAGATGTCTATCACAGAACCCAGACCAGATGTATATCCCAGATGTCTATCAAAGATCCCAGACCAGATGTATATCCCAGATGTCTATCACAGAACCCAGACCAAATGTATATCCCAGATGTCTATCAAAGATCCCAGACCAGATGTATATCCCAGATGTATATCCCAGATGTATATGCCAGATGTCTATCACAGAACCCAGACAATATGAATATCCCAGATGTATATCCCAGATGTGTATCCCAGATGTCTATCACAGAACCCAGACCAGATGTATATCCCAGATGTCTATCACAGAACCCAGACCAGATGTATATCCCAGATGTATATCCCATATGTCTATCCCACATGTCTATCACAGAACCCAGACCAGATGTATATTCCAGATGTCTATCACAGAACCCAGACCAGATGTATATCCCAGATGTATATCCCAGATGTCTATCAAAGATCCCAGACCAGATGTATATCCCAGTTGTATATTCCAGATGTCTATCACAGAACCCAGACCAGATGTATATCCCACATGTCTATCACAGAACCCAGACCAGATGTCTATCAAAGATCCCAGACCAGATGTATATCCCAGATGTCTATCACAGAACCCAGACCAGATGTATATCCCAGATGTCTATCAAAGATCCCAGACCAGATGTATATCCCAGATGTCTATCACAGAACCCAGACCAAATGTATATCCCAGATGTCTATCAAAGATCCCAGACCAGATGTATATCCCAGATGTATATCCCAGATGTATATGCCAGATGTCTATCACAGAACCCAGACAATATGAATATCCCAGATGTATATCCCAGATGTGTATCCCAGATGTCTATCACAGAACCCAGACCAGATGTATATCCCAGATGTATATCCCAGATATTTATCACAGAACCCAGACCAGATGTATATCACAGATGTCTATCACAGAACCCAGACCAGATGTATATTCCAGATGTCTATCACAGAACCCAGACCAGATGTATATCCCAGATGTATATCCCAGATGTCTATCACAGAACCCAGACTAGATGTATATCCCAGATGTATATCCCAGATGTTTATCACAGAACCCAGACCAGATGTATATCACAGATGTCTATCACAGAACCCAGACCAGATGTATATTCCAGATGTCTATCACAGAACCCAGACCAGATGTATATCCCAGATGTATATCCCAGATGTCTATCACAGAACCCAGACCAGATGTATATCCCATATGTCTATCCCACATGTCTATCACAGAACCCAGACCAGATGTATATCCCAGATGTCTATCACAGAACCCAGACCAGATGTATATCCCAGATGTCTATCACAGAACACAGACCAGATGTATATCCCAGATGTCTATCAAAGATCCCAGACCAGATGTATATCCCAGATGTATATTCCAGATGTCTATCAAAGATCCCAGACCAGATGTATATCCCAGATGTCTATCACAGAACCCAGACCAGAACCCAGATGTATATCCCAGATGTCTATCACAGAACCCAGACCAGATGTATATCCCAGATGTATATTCCAGATGTCTATCAAAGATCCCAGACCAGATGTATATCCCAGATGTCTATCACAGAACCCAGACCAAATGTATATCCCAGATGTCTATCAAAGATCCCAGACCAGATGTATATCCCAGATGTATATCCCAGATGTATATCCCAGATGTCTATCACAGAACCCAGACAGTATGAATATCCCAGATGTATATCCCAGATGTATATGCCAGATGTTTATCACAGAACCCAGAACAGATGTATATCCCAGATGTATATCCCATTTGTCTATCCCACATGTCTATCACAGAACCCAGACCAGATGTATATCCCAGACCAGATGTATATCCCAGTTGTATATTCCCGATGTCTATCACAGAACCCAGACCAGATGTATATCCCACATGTATATCCCATATGTCTATCCCACATGTCTATCACAGAACCCAGACCAGATGGATATCCCAGATGTCTATCAAAGATCCCAGACCAGATGTATATCCCAGATGTATATTCCAGATGTCTATCAAAGATCCCAGACCAGATGTATATCCCAGATGTCTATCACAGAACCCAGACCAGAACCCAGATGTATATCCCAGATGTCTATCACAGAACCCAGACCAGATGAATATCCCAGATGTCTATCAAAGATCCCAGACCAGATGAATATCCCAGTTGTATATTCCAGATGGCTATCACAGAACCCAGACCAGATGTATATCCCACATGTCTATCACAGAACCCAGACCAGATGTCTATCAAAGAACCCAGACCAGATGTATATCCCAGATGTCTATCACAGAACCCAGACCAGATGTATATCCCAGATGTCTATCAAAGATCCCAGACCAGATGTATATCCCAGATGTATATTCCAGATGTCTATCACAGAACCCAGACCAGATGTATATCCCAGATGTATATTCCAGATGTCTATCAAAGATCCCAGACCAGATGTATATCCCAGATGTCTATCACAGAACCCAGACCAAATGTATATCCCAGATGTCTATCAAAGATCCCAGACCAGATGTATATCCCAGATGTATATCCCAGATGTATATCCCAGATGTCTATCACAGAACCCAGACAGTATGAATATCCCAGATGTATATCCCAGATGTATATGCCAGATGTCTATCACAGAACCCAGACCAGATGTATATCCCAGATGTATATGCCAGATGTTTATCACAGAACCCAGACCAGATGTATATCCCAGATGTCTATCACAGAACCCAGACCAGATGTATATCCCAGATGTATATCCCATATGTCTATCCCACATGTCTATCACAGAACCCAGACCAGATGTATATCCCAGATGTCTATCACAGAACCCAGACCAGATGTATATCCCAGATGTATATCCCATCTGTCTATCCCACATGTCTATCACAGAACCCAGACCAGATGTATATCCCAGACCAGATGTATATCCCAGTTGTATATTCCAGATGTCTATCACAGAACCCAGACCAGATGTATATCCCACATGTCTATCACAGAACCCAGACCAGATGTCTATCAAAGATCCCAGACCAGATGTATATCCCAGATGTCTATCACAGAACCCAGACCAGATGTATATCCCAGATGTCTATCAAAGATCCCAGACCAGATGTATATCCCAGATGTCTATCACAGAACCCAGACCAGATGTATATCCCAGATGTATATCCCAGATGTTTATCACAGAACCCAGACCAGATGTATATCACAGATGTCTATCACAGAACCCAGACCAGATGTATATTCCAGATGTCTATCACAGAACCCAGACCAGATGTATATCCCAGATGTATATCCCAGATGTCTATCAAAGATCCCAGACCAGATGTATATCCCACATGTCTATCACAGAACCCAGACCAGATGTCTATTTAAGATCCCAGACCAGATGTATATCCCAGATGTATATTCCAGATGTCTATCACAGAACCCAGACCAGATGTATATCCCACATGTCTATCACAGAACCCAGACCAGATGTCTATCAAAGATCCCAGACCAGATGTATATCCCAGATGTCTATCACAGAACCCAGACCAGATGTATATCCCAGATGTCTATCAAAGATCCCAGACCAGATGTATATCCCAGATGTCTATCACAGAACCCAGACCAAATGTATATCCCAGATGTCTATCACAGAACCCAGACCAGATGTATATTCCAGATGTCTATCACAGAACCCAGACCAGATGTATATCCCAGATGTATATCCCAGATGTCTATCAAAGATCCCAGACCAGATGTATATCCCACATGTCTATCACAGAACCCAGACCAGATGTCTATCAAAGATCCCAGACCAGATGTATATCCCAGATGTATATTCCAGATGTCTATCACAGAACCCAGACCAGATGTATATCCCACATGTCTATCACAGAACCCAGACCAGATGTCTATCAAAGATCCCAGACCAGATGTATATCCCAGATGTCTATCACAGAACCCAGACCAGATGTATATCCCAGATGTCTATCAAAGATCCCAGACCAGATGTATATCCCAGATGTCTATCACAGAACCCAGACCAAATGTATATCCCAGATGTCTATCAAAGATCCCAGACCAGATGTATATCCCAGATGTATATCCCAGATGTATATGCCAGATGTCTATCACAGAACCCAGACAATATGAATATCCCAGATGTATATCCCAGATGTGTATCCCAGATATCTAGCACAGAACCCAGACCAGATGTGTATCCCAGATGTCTATCACAGAACCCAGACCAGATGTATATCCCAGATGTCTATCAAAGATCCCAGACCAGATGTATATCCCAGATGTATATCCCAGATGTCTATCACAGAACCCAGACCAGATGTATATCACAGATGTCTATCACAGAACCCAGACCAGATGTATATTCCAGATGTCTATCACAGAACCCAGACCAGATGTATATCCCAGATGTATATCCCAGATGTCTATCACAGAACCCAGACCAGATGTATATCCCAGATGTCTATCACAGAACCCAGACCAGATGTATATCCCAGATGTATATCCCATATGTCTATCCCACATGTCTATCACAGAACCCAGACCAGATGTATATCCCAGATGTCTATCACAGAACCCATACCAGATGTATATCCCAGATGTATATCCCATATGTCTATCCCACATGTCTATCACAGAACCCAGACCAGATGTATATTCCAGATGTCTATCACAGAACCCAGACCAGATGTATATCCCAGATGTATATCCCAGATGTCTATCACAGAACCCAGACCAGATGTATATCCCAGATGTCTATCACAGAACCCAGACCAGATGTATATCCCAGATGTATATCCCATATGTCTATCCCACATGTCTATCACAGAACCCAGACCAGATGTATATCCCAGATGTCTATCACAGAACCCAGACCAGATGTATATCCCAGATGTATATCCCATATGTCTATCCCACATATCTATCACAGAACCCAGACCAGATGGATATCCCAGATGTATATCCCATATGTCTATCCCACATGTCTATCACAGAACCCAGACCAGATGTATATTCCAGATGTCTATCACAGAACCCAGACCAGATGTATATCCCAGATGTATATTCCAGATGTCTATCAAAGATCCCAGACCAGATGTATATCCCAGATGTCTATCACAGAACCCAGACCAGAACCCAGATGTATATCCCAGATGTCTATCACAGAACCCAGACCAGATGTATATCCCAGATGTCTATCAAAGATCCCAGACCAGATGAATATCCCAGTTGTATATTCCAGATGGCTATCACAGAACCCAGACCAGATGTATATCCCACATGTCTATCACAGAACCCAGACCAGATGTCTATCAAAGAACCCAGACCAGATGTATATCCCAGATGTCTATCACAGAACCCAGACCAGATGTATATTCCAGATGTCTATCAAAGATCCCAGACCAGATGTATATCCCAGATGTATATTCCAGATGTCTATCAAAGATCCCAGACCAGATGTATATCCCAGATGTCTATCACAGAACCCAGACCAAATGTATATCCCAGATGTCTATCAAAGTTCCCAGACCAGATGTATATCCCAGATGTATATCCCAGATGTATATGCCAGATGTCTATCACAGAACCCAGACAATATGAATATCCCAGATGTATATCCCATATGTCTATCCCACATGTCTATCACAGAACCCAGACCAGATGTATATTCCAGATGTCTATCACAGAACCCAGACCAGATGTATATCCCAGATGTATATTCCAGATGTCTATCAAAGATCCCAGACCAGATGTATATCCCAGATGTCTATCACAGAACCCAGACCAGAACCCAGATGTATATCCCAGATGTCTATCACAGAACCCAGACCAGATGTATATCCCAGATGTCTATCAAAGATCCCAGACCAGATGAATATCCCAGTTGTATATTCCAGATGGCTATCACAGAACCCAGACCAGATGTATATCCCACATGTCTATCACAGAACCCAGACCAGATGTCTATCAAAGAACCCAGACCAGATGTATATCCCAGATGTCTATCACAGAACCCAGACCAGATGTATATTCCAGATGTCTATCAAAGATCCCAGACCAGATGTATATCCCAGATGTATATTCCAGATGTCTATCAAAGATCCCAGACCAGATGTATATCCCAGATGTCTATCACAGAACCCAGACCAAATGTATATCCCAGATGTCTATCAAAGTTCCCAGACCAGATGTATATCCCAGATGTATATCCCAGATGTATATGCCAGATGTCTATCACAGAACCCAGACAATATGAATATCCCAGATGTATATCCCAGATGTCTATCCCACATGTCTATCACAGAACCCAGACCAGATGTATATTCCAGATGTCTATCACAGAACCCAGACCAGATGTATATCCCAGATGTATATTCCAGATGTCTATCAAAGATCCCAGACCAGATGTATATCCCAGATGTCTATCACAGAACCCAGACCAGAACCCAGATGTATATCCCAGATGTCTATCACAGAACCCAGACCAGATGTATATCCCAGATGTCTATCACAGAACCCAGACCATATGTTTATCCCAGATGTCTATCAAAGATCCCAGACCAGATGTATATCCCAGATGTCTATCACAGAACCCAGACCAGATATATATCCCAGATGTCTATCACAGAACCCAGACCATATGTTTATCCCAGATGTCTATCAAAGATCCCAGACCAGATGTATATCCCAGATGTCTATCACAGAACCCAGACCAGATATATATCCCAGATGTATATGCCAGATGTCTATCACAGAACCCAGACAAGATGAATATCCCAGATGTATATCCCAGATGTCTATCACAGAACCCAGAACAGATGTGTATCCCAGATGTCTATCACAGATCCCAGACAATATGAATATCCCAGATGTATATCCCAGATGTGTATCCCAGATATCTAGCACAGAACCCAGACCAGATGTGTATCCCAGATGTCTATCACAGAACCCAGACCAGATGTATATCCCAGATGTCTATCAAAGATCCCAGACCAGATGTATATCCCAGATGTCTATCACAGAACCCAGACCAGATGTATATCACAGATGTCTATCACAGAACCCAGACCAGATGTATATTCCAGATGTCTATCACAGAACCCAGACCAGATGTATATCCCAGATGTATATCCCAGATGTCTATCACAGAACCCAGACCAGATGTATATCCCAGATGTCTATCACAGAACCCAGACCAGATGTATATCCCAGATGTATATCCCATATGTCTATCCAGATGTCTATCCAGAACCCAGACCAGATGTATATCCCAGATGTCTATCACAGAACCCATACCAGATGTATATCCCAGATGTATATCCCATATGTCTATCCCACATGTCTATCACAGAACCCAGACCAGATGTATATTCCAGATGTCTATCACAGAACCCAGACCAGATGTATATCCCAGATGTATATCCCAGATGTCTATCACAGAACCCAGACCAGATGTATATCCCAGATGTCTATCACAGAACCCAGACCAGATGTATATCCCAGATGTATATCCCATATGTCTATCCCACATGTCTATCACAGAACCCAGACCAGATGTATATCCCAGATGTCTATCACAGAACCCAGACCAGATGTATATCCCAGATGTATATCCCATATGTCTATCCCACATGTCTATCACAGAACCCAGACCAGATGGATATCCCAGATGTATATCCCATATGTCTATCCCACATGTCTATCACAGAACCCAGACCAGATGTATATCCCAGATGTATATTCCAGATGTCTATCAAAGATCCCAGACCAGATGTATATCCCAGATGTCTATCACAGAACCCAGACCAGAACCCAGATGTATATCCCAGATGTCTATCACAGAACCCAGACCAGATGTATATCCCAGATGTCTATCAAAGATCCCAGACCAGATGAATATCCCAGTTGTATATTCCAGATGGCTATCACAGAACCCAGACCAGATGTATATCCCACATGTCTATCACAGAACCCAGACCAGATGTCTATCAAAGAACCCAGACCAGATGTATATCCCAGATGTCTATCACAGAACCCAGACCAGATGTATATTCCAGATGTCTATCAAAGATCCCAGACCAGATGTATATCCCAGATGTATATTCCAGATGTCTATCAAAGATCCCAGACCAGATGTATATCCCAGATGTCTATCACAGAACCCAGACCAAATGTATATCCCAGGTGTCTATCAAAGTTCCCAGACCAGATGTATATCCCAGATGTATATCCCAGATGTATATGCCAGATGTCTATCACAGAACCCAGACAATATGAATATCCCAGATGTATATCCCATATGTCTATCCCACATGTCTATCACAGAACCCAGACCAGATGTATATTCCAGATGTCTATCACAGAACCCAGACCAGATGTATATCCCAGATGTATATTCCAGATGTCTATCAAGATCCCAGACCAGATGTATATCCCAGATGTCTATCACAGAACCCAGACCCAGATGTATATCCCAGATGTCTATCACAGAACCCAGACCAGATGTATATCCCAGATGTCTATCACAGAACCCAGACCATATGTTTATCCCAGATGTCTATCAAAGATCCCAGACCAGATGTATATCCCAGATGTCTATCACAGAACCCAGACCAGATGTATATCCCAGATGTCTATCACAGAACCCAGACCATATGTTTATCCCAGATGTCTATCAGACCAGAGAAGACCCAGACCAGATGTATATCCCAGATGTCTATCACAGAACCCAGACCAGATGTATATCCCAGATGTCTATCACAGAACCCCCAGATGTATATCCCAGATGTCTATCACAGAACCCAGACCAGATGTATATCCCAGATGTCTATCACCAGATGTCTATCAGAACCCAGACCAGACCAGATGTCTATCAAAGATCCCAGATGTATATCCCAGATGTCTATCACAGAACCCAGACCAGATGTGTATCCCAGATGTCTATCACAGAACCCAGACCAGATGTATATTCCAGATGTCTATCACAGAACCCAGACCAGATGTATATCCCAGATGTATATCCCAGATGTCTATCACAGAACCCAGACCAGATGTATATCCCAGATGTCTATCACAGAACCCAGACCAGATGTATATCCCAGATGTCTATCACAGAACCCAGACCAGATGTATATCCCAGATGTCTATCACAGAACCCAGACCAGATGTATATCCCAGATGTCTATCACAGAACCCAGACCAGATGTATATCCCAGATGTCTATCACAGAACCCAGACCAGATGTATATTCCAGATGTCTATCACAGAACCCAGACCAGATCCCAGATGTATATCCCAGATGTCTATCACAGAACCCAGACCAGATGTATATCCCAGATGTCTATCACAGAACCCAGACCAGATGTAGACCAGATGTATATCCCAGATGTCTATCACAGAACCCAGACCAGATGTATATCCCAGATGTATATCCCATATGTCTATCAAAGTCTCACAGATTCAGACCAGAGACCAGATGTATATCCCATATGTCTATCACAGAACCCAGACCAGATGTATATCCCAGATGTCTATCAAAGAACCCAGACCAGATGTATATCCCAGATGTCTATCACAGAAAGACCAGAACCCAGATGTATCCCAGATGTCTATCACAGAACCCAGACCAGATGTATATCCCAGATGTCTATCACAGAACCCAGACCAGATGTATATCCCAGATGTATATGCCAGATGTCTATCACAGAACCCAGACCAGATGTATATCCCAGATGTCTATCACAGAACCCAGACCAGATGTATATCCCAGATGTCTATCACAGAACCCAGACCAGATGTATATCCCAGATGTCTATCAAAGATCCCAGACCAGATGTATATCCCAGATGTCTATCAAAGATCCCAGACCAGATGTATATCCCAGATGTCTATCACAGAACCCAGACCAAATGTATATCCCAGATGTCTATCAAAGTTCCCAGACCAGATGTATATCCCAGATGTATATCCCAGATGTATATCCCAGATGTCTATCACAGAACCCAGATACGAATATCCCAGATGTATATCCCAGATGTCTATCACAGAACCCAGACCAGATGTATATCCCAGATGTCTATCACAGAACCCAGACCAGATGTATATCCCAGATGTATATTCCAGATGTCTATCAAAGATCCCAGACCAGATGTATATCCCAGATGTCTATCACAGAACCCAGACCAGAACCCAGAGTATATCCCAGATGTCCAGAACCAGACCAGATGTATATCCCAGATGTCTATCAAAGATCCCAGACCAGATGAATATCCCAGTTGTATATTCCAGATGGCTATCACAGAACCCAGACCAGATGTATATCCCACATGTCTATCACAGAACCCAGACCAGATGTCTATCAAAGAACCCAGACCAGATGTATATCCCAGATGTCTATCACAGAACCCAGACCAGATGTATATTCCAGATGTCTATCAAAGATACCAGACCAGATGTATATCCCAGATGTATATTCCAGATGTCTATCAAAGATCCCAGACCAGATGTATATCCCAGATGTCTATCACAGAACCCAGACCAAATGTATATCCCAGATGTCTATCAAAGAACCCAGACCAGATGTATATGCCAGATGTCTATCACAGAACCCAGACAATATGAATATCCCAGATGTATATCCCAGATGTATATCCCAGATGTCTATCAAAGATCCCAGACCAGATGTATATCCCAGATGTATATCCCAGATGTATATGCCAGATGTCTATCACAGAACCCAGACAATATGAATATCCCAGATGTATATCCCAGATGTATATGCCAGATGTCTATCACAGAACCCAGACCAGATGTATATCCCAGATGTATATCCCAGATGTATATGCCAGATGTTTATCACAGAACCCAGACCAGATGTATATCACAGATGTCTATCACAGAACCCAGACCAGATGTATATTCCAGATGACTATCACAGAACCCAGACCAGATGTATATCCCAGATGTCTATCACAGAACCCAGACTAGATGTATATCCCAGATGTATATCCCAGATGTTTATCACAGAACCCAGACCAGATGTATATTCCAGATGTCTATCACAGAACCCAGACCAGATGTATATCCCAGATGTATATCACAGAACCCAGACCAGATGTATATCCCAGATGTCTATCACAGAACCCAGACCAGATGTATATCCCAGATGTCTATCACAGAACCCAGACCAGATGTATATCCCAGATGTCTATCACAGAACCCAGACCAGATGTATATGCCAGATGTCTATCACAGAACCCAGACAAGATGAATATCCCAGATGTGTATCCCAGATGTCTATCACAGAACCCAGACAATATGTCTAGCACAGAACCCAGACCACATTTATATCCCAGATGTCTATCACAGAACCCAGACAAGATGTATATCCCAGATGTCTATCACAGAACCCAGACCAGATGTATATCCCAGATGTATATGCCAGATGTCTATCACAGAACCCAGACAAGATGAATATCCCAGATGTATATCCCAGATGTGTATCCCAGATGTCTATCACAGAACCCAGACCAGATGTGTATCCCAGACGTCTATCACAGAACCCAGACCAGATGAATATCCCAGATGTCTATCACAAAACCCAGACCACATGTATATCCCAGATGTCTATCACAGAACCCAGACCACATGTATATCCCAGATGTCTATCACAGAACCCAGATCAGATGTGTATCCCAGATGTCTATCACAGAAACCAGACCACATGTATATCCCAGATGTCTATCACAGATGTCTATCACAGAACCCAGACCAGATGTATATCCCAGATGTCGATCACAGAACCCAGACCAGATGTATATCCCAGATGTCGATCACAGAACCCAGACCAGATGTATATCCCAGATGTCTATCACAGAACCCAGACCAGATGTATATCCCAGATGTCTATCACAGAACCCAGACCAGATGTATATTCCAGATGTCTATCACAGAACCCAGACCAGATGTATATCCCAGATGTATATCCCAGATGTCTATCACAGAACCCAGACCAGATATATATCCCAGATGTCTATCACAGAACCCAGACAAGATGTATATCCTAGATGTCTATTACAGAACCCAGACCAGATGTATATCCCAGATGTCTATCACAGAACCCAGACCAGATGTATATCCCAGATGTCTATCACAGAATCCAGACCAGATGTATATCCCAGATGTATATCCCATATGTCTATCCCACATGTCTATCACAGAACCCAGACCAGTCCTGTAGCTCAGTTGGTAGAGCATGGCGCTTGTAACGCCAGGGTAGTGGGTTCGATCCCCGGGACCACCCATACGTAGAATGTATGCACACATACATACAGTCGCTTTGGATAAAAGCGTCTGCTAAATGGCATATATTTTATATTATTATTTTATGTCTATCACAGAACCCAGACCAGATGTATATCCCAGATGTCTATCAAACATCCCAGACCAGATGTATATCCCAGATGTCTATCACAGAACCCAGACCAGATGTATATCCCAGATGTCTATCAAAGATCCCAGACCAGATGTATATCCCAGATGTATATTCCAGATGTCTATCAAAGATCCCAAACCAGATGTATATCCCAGATGTCTATCACAGAACCCAGACCAGAAACCAGATGTATATCCCAGATGTCTATCACAGAACCCAGACCAGACTCACCCCACCCCCCCTAAGTTTTAGATGCACTATTGTTAAGTGACTGTCCCACTGGATGTCATAAGGTGAATGCACCAATTTGTAAGTTGCTCTGGATAAGAGCGTCTGCTAAATGACTTAAATGTAAATGTAATGTATATCCCAGATGTCTATCAAAGATCCCAGACCAGATGTATATCCCAGATGTATATTCCAGATGTCTATCAAAGATCCCAGAACAGATGTATATACCACATGTCTATCACAGAACCCAGACCAGATGTATATCCCAGATGTATATCCCAGATGTCTATCAAAGATCCCAGACCAGATGTATATCCCAGATGTCTATCACAGAACCCAGACCAGATGTATATCCCAGATGTCTATCAAAGATCCCAGACCAGATGTATATCCCAGATGTATATTCCAGATGTCTATCAAAGATCCCAGACCAGATGTATATCCCAGATGTCTATCACAGAACCCAGACCAGATGTATATCCCAGATGTATATTCCAGATGTCTATCAAAGATCCCAGACCAGATGTATATCCCAGATGTCTATCACAGAACCCAGACCAGATGTATATTCCAGATGTCTATCAAAGATCCCAAACCAGATGTATATCCCAGATGTCTATCACAGAACCCAGACCAGAAACCAGATGTATATCCCAGATGTCTATCACAGAACCCAGACCAGATGTATATCCCAGATGTCTATCAAAGATCCCAGACCAGATGTATATCCCAGTTGTATATTCCAGATGTCTATCACAGAACCCAGAACAGATGTATATACCACATGTCTATCACAGAACCCAGACCAGATGTCTATCAAAGATCCCAGACCAGATGTATATTCCAGATGTCTATCACAGAACCCAGACCAGATGTATATCCCAGATGTATATCCCAGATGTCTATCACAGAACCCAGACCAGATATATATCCCAGATGTCTATCACAGAACCCAGACAAGATGTATATCCCAGATGTCTATCACAGAACCCAGACCAGATGTATATCCCAGATGTCTATCACAGAACCCAGACCAGATGTATATCCCAGATGTCTATCACAGAATCCAGACCAGATGTATATCCCAGATGTATATCCCATATGTCTATCCCACATGTCTATCACAGAACCCAGACCAGTCCTGTAGCTCAGTTGGTAGAGCATGGCGCTTGTAACGCCAGGGTAGTGGGTTCGATCCCCGGGACCACCCATACGTAGAATGTATGCACACATACATACAGTCGCTTTGGATAAAAGCGTCTGCTAAATGGCATATATTTTATATTATTATTTTATGTCTATCACAGAACCCAGACCAGATGTATATCCCAGATGTCTATCAAACATCCCAGACCAGATGTATATCCCAGATGTCTATCACAGAACCCAGACCAGATGTATATCCCAGATGTCTATCAAAGATCCCAGACCAGATGTATATCCCAGATGTATATTCCAGATGTCTATCAAAGATCCCAAACCAGATGTATATCCCAGATGTCTATCACAGAACCCAGACCAGAAACCAGATGTATATCCCAGATGTCTATCACAGAACCCAGACCAGACTCACCCCACCCCCCCAAAGTTTTAGATGCACTATTGTTAAGTGACTGTCCCACTGGATGTCATAAGGTGAATGCACCAATTTGTAAGTCGCTCTGGATAAGAGCGTCTGCTAAATGACTTAAATGTAAATGTAATGTATATCCCAGATGTCTATCAAAGATCCCAGACCAGATGTATATCCCAGATGTATATTCCAGATGTCTATCAAAGATCCCAGAACAGATGTATATACCACATGTCTATCACAGAACCCAGACCAGATGTATATCCCAGATGTCTATCAAAGATCCCAGACCAGATGTATATCCCAGATGTCTATCACAGAACCCAGACCAGATGTATATCCCAGATGTCTATCAAAGATCCCAGACCAGATGTATATCCCAGATGTATATTCCAGATGTCTATCAAAGATCCCAGACCAGATGTATATCCCAGATGTCTATCACAGAACCCAGACCAGATGTATATCCCAGATGTATATTCCAGATGTATATCAAAGATCCCAAACCAGATGTATATCCCAGATGTCTATCACAGAACCCAGACCAGAAACCAGATGTATATCCCAGATGTCTATCACAGAACCCAGACCAGATGTATATCCCAGATGTCTATCAAAGATCCCAGACCAGATGTATATCCCAGTTGTATATTCCAGATGTCTATCACAGAACCCAGAACAGATGTATATACCACATGTCTATCACAGAACCCAGACCAGATGTCTATCAAAGATCCCAGACCAGATGTATATCCCAGATGTCTATCACAGAACCCAGACCAGATGTCTATCAAAGATCCCAGACCAGATGTATATCCCAGATGTATATTCCAGATGTCTATCACAGAACACAGACCAGATGTATATTCCAGATGTCTATCAAAGATCCCAGACCAGATGTATATCCCAGATGTCTATCACAGAACCCAGACCAGATGTATATCCCAGATGTCTATCACAGAACCCAGACAATATGAATATCCCAGATGTATATCCCAGATGTGTATCAGATATCTAGCACAGAACCCAGACCAGATGTGTATCCCAGATGTCTATCACAGAACCCAGACCAGATGTATATCCCAGATGTCTATCAAAGATCCCAGACCAGATGTATATCCCAGATGTATATCCCAGATGTCTATCAAAGATCCCAGACCAGATGTATATCCCAGTTGTATATTACAGATGTCTATCACAGAACCCAGACCAGATGTATATCCCACATGTCTATCACAGAACCCAGACCAGATGTCTATCAAAGATCCCAAACCAGATGTATATCCCAGATGTCTATCACAGAACCCAGACCAGATGTATATCCCAAATGGATATTCCAGATGTCTATCAAAGATCCCAGACCAGATGTATATCCCAGATGTATATCCCAGATGTCTATCACAGAACCCAGACCAGATGTATATCCCAGATGTATATGCCAGATGTCTATCACAGAACCCAGACCAGATGTATATCCCAGATGTCTATCACAGAACCCAGACCAGATGTATATCCCAGATGTCTATCAAAGATCCCAGACCAGATGTATATACCAGATGTATATCCCATATGTCTATCCCACATGTCTATCACAGAACCCAGACCAGTCCTGTAGCTCAGTTGGTAGAGCATGGCGCTTGTAACGCCAGGGTAGTGGGTTCGATCCCCGGGACCACCCATACGTAGAATGTATGCACACATACATACAGTCGCTTTGGATAAAAGCGTCTGCTAAATGGCATATATTTTATATTATTATTTTATGTCTATCACAGAACCCAGACCAGATGTATATCCCAGATGTCTATCAAACATCCCAGACCAGATGTATATCCCAGATGTCTATCACAGAACCCAGACCAGATGTATATCCCAGATGTCTATCAAAGATCCCAGACCAGATGTATATCCCAGATGTATATTCCAGATGTCTATCAAAGATCCCAAACCAGATGTATATCCCAGATGTCTATCACAGAACCCAGACCAGAAACCAGATGTATATCCCAGATGTCTATCACAGAACCCAGACCAGACTCACCCCACCCCCCCAAAGTTTTAGATGCACTATTGTTAAGTGACTGTCCCACTGGATGTCATAAGGTGAATGCACCAATTTGTAAGTCGCTCTGGATAAGAGCGTCTGCTAAATGACTTAAATGTAAATGTAATGTATATCCCAGATGTCTATCAAAGATCCCAGACCAGATGTATATCCCAGATGTATATTCCAGATGTCTATCAAAGATCCCAGAACAGATGTATATACCACATGTCTATCACAGAACCCAGACCAGATGTATATCCCAGATGTCTATCAAAGATCCCAGACCAGATGTATATCCCAGATGTCTATCACAGAACCCAGACCAGATGTATATCCCAGATGTCTATCAAAGATCCCAGACCAGATGTATATCCCAGATGTATATTCCAGATGTCTATCAAAGATCCCAGACCAGATGTATATCCCAGATGTCTATCACAGAACCCAGACCAGATGTATATCCCAGATGTATATTCCAGATGTCTATCAAAGATCCCAAACCAGATGTATATCCCAGATGTCTATCACAGAACCCAGACCAGAAACCAGATGTATATCCCAGATGTCTATCACAGAACCCAGACCAGATGTATATCCCAGATGTCTATCAAAGATCCCAGACCAGATGTATATCCCAGTTGTATATTCCAGATGTCTATCACAGAACCCAGAACAGATGTATATACCACATGTCTATCACAGAACCCAGACCAGATGTCTATCAAAGATCCCAGACCAGATGTATATCCCAGATGTCTATCACAGAACCCAGACCAGATGTCTATCAAAGATCCCAGACCAGATGTATATCCCAGATGTATATTCCAGATGTCTATCACAGAACACAGACCAGATGTATATTCCAGATGTCTATCAAAGATCCCAGACCAGATGTATATCCCAGATGTCTATCACAGAACCCAGACCAGATGTATATCCCAGATGTCTATCACAGAACCCAGACAATATGAATATCCCAGATGTATATCCCAGATGTGTATCCCAGATATCTAGCACAGAACCCAGACCAGATGTGTATCCCAGATGTCTATCACAGAACCCAGACCAGATGTATATCCCAGATGTCTATCAAAGATCCCAGACCAGATGTATATCCCAGATGTATATCCCAGATGTCTATCAAAGATCCCAGACCAGATGTATATCCCAGTTGTATATTACAGATGTCTATCACAGAACCCAGACCAGATGTATATCCCACATGTCTATCACAGAACCCAGACCAGATGTCTATCAAAGATCCCAAACCAGATGTATATCCCAGATGTCTATCACAGAACCCAGACCAGATGTATATCCCAAATGGATATTCCAGATGTCTATCAAAGATCCCAGACCAGATGTATATCCCAGATGTATATCCCAGATGTCTATCACAGAACCCAGACCAGATGTATATCCCAGATGTATATGCCAGATGTCTATCACAGAACCCAGACCAGATGTATATCCCAGATGTCTATCACAGAACCCAGACCAGATGTATATCCCAGATGTCTATCAAAGATCCCAGACCAGATGTATATACCAGATGTATATCCCAGATGTCTATCAAAGATCCCAGACCAGATGTATATCCCAGTTGTATATTACAGATGTCTATCACAGAACCCAGACCAGATGTATATCCCACATGTCTATCACAGAACCCAGACCAGATGTCTATCAAAGATCCCAAACCAGATGTATATCCCAGATGTCTATCACAGAACCCAGACCAGATGTATATCCCAGATATATATTCCAGATGTCTATCAAAGATCCCAGACCAGATGTATATTCCAGATGTCTATCACAGAACCCAGACCAGATGTATATCCCAGATGTCTATCAAAGATCCCAGACCAGATGTATATCCCAGATGTATATCCCAGATGTCTATCAAAGATCCCAGACCAGATGTATATCCCAGTTGTATATTACAGATGTCTATCACAGAACCCAGACCAGATGTATATCCCACATGTCTATCACAGAACCCAGACCAGATGTCTATCAAAGATCCCAAACCAGATGTATATCCCAGATGTCTATCACAGAACCCAGACCAGATGTATATCCCAGATGTATATTCCAGATGTCTATCAAAGATCCCAGACCAGATGTATATCCCAAATGTCTATCACAGAACCCAGACCAGATGTATATCCCAGATGGATATTCCAGATGTCTATCAAAGATCCCAGACCAGATGTATATCCCAGATGTATATCCCAGATGTCTATCACAGAACCCAGACCAGATGTATATCCCAGATGTATATGCCAGATGTCTATCACAGAACCCAGACCAGATGTATATCCCAGATGTCTATCACAGAACCCAGACCAGATGTATATCCCAGATGTCTATCAAAGATCCCAGACCAGATGTATATACCAGATGTATATCCCAGATGTCTATCAAAGATCCCAGACCAGATGTATATCCCAGTTGTATATTACAGATGTCTATCACAGAACCCAGACCAGATGTATATCCCACATGTCTATCACAGAACCCAGACCAGATGTCTATCAAAGATCCCAAACCAGATGTATATCCCAGATGTCTATCACAGAACCCAGACCAGATGTATATCCCAGATATATATTCCAGATGTCTATCAAAGATCCCAGACCAGATGTATATTCCAGATGTCTATCACAGAACACAGACCAGATGTATATTCCAGATGTCTATCAAATATCCCAGACCAGATGTATATCCCAGATGTCTATCACAGAACCCAGACCAGATGTATATCCCAGATGTCTATCACAGAACCCAGACAATATGAATATCCCAGATGTATATCCCAGATGTGTATCCCAGATATCTAGCACAGAACCCAGACCAGATGTGTATCCCAGATGTCTATCACAGAACCCAGACCAGATGTATATCCCAGATGTCTATCAAAGATCCCCAGACCAGATGTATATACCAGATGTATATCCCAGATGTCTATCAAAGATCCCAGACCAGATGTATATCCCCAGATGTCTATCACAGAACCCAGACCAGATGTATATCCCACATGTCTATCACAGAACCCAGACCAGATGTCTATCAAAGATCCCAAACCAGATGTATATCCCAGATGTCTATCACAGAACCCAGACCAGATGTATATCCCAGATATATATTCCAGATGTCTATCAAAGATCCCAGACCAGATGTATATCCCAAATGTCTATCACAGAACCCAGACCAGATGTATATTCCAGATGTCTATCAAAGATCCCAGACCAGATGTATATCCCAGATGTATATCCCAGATGTCTATCACAGAACCCAGACCAGATGTATATGCCAGATGTCTATCACAGAACCCAGACAAGATGAATATCCCAGATGTATATCACAGAACCCAGAACAGATGTGTATCCCAGATGTCTATCAAAGAACCCAGACAATATGAATATCCCAGATGTATATCCCAGGTGTATCCCAGATATCTAGCAGAGAACCCAGACCAGATGTATATCCCAGATGTATATCCCAGATGTCTATCACAGAACCCAGACCAGATGTATATCCCAGATGTATATGCCAGATGTCTATCACAGAACCCAGACAAGATGAATATCCCAGATGTATATCCCAGATGTCTATCACAGAACCCAGAACAGATGTGTATCCCAGAAGTCTATCACAGAACCCAGACAAGATGTCTATCAAGGAACCCAGGCCAGATGTATATCCCAAATGTCGATCACAGAACCCAGACCAGATGTATATCACAGATGTCTATCACAGAAACCAGACCAGATGTATTTCCCAGATGTCTATCTCAGAACCCAGACCAGATGTATATCCCAGAACCCAGACAAGATGTATATCCCAGATGTCTATCACAGAACCCAGACCAGATGTCTATCCCAGATGTATATCCCAGATGTCTATCACAGAACCCAGACCAGATGTATATCCCACATGTCTTTCACAGAACCCAGACCAGATGTCTATCCCACATGTCTATCACAGAACCCAGACCAGATGTATATCCCAGATGTCTATCACAGAACCCAGACCAGATGTATATCCCAGATGTCTATCACAGAACCCAGACCAGATGTATATGCCAGATGTCTATCACAGAACCCAGACCAGATGTATATCCCAGATGTCTATCACAGAACCCAGACCAGATGTATATCCCATATGTCTATCCCACATGTTTATCACAGAACCCAGACCAGATGTATATCCCAGATGTCTATCACAGAACCCAGACCAGATGTATATCCCAGATGTCTATCACAGAACCCAGACCAGATGTATATCCCAGATGTATATCCCAGATGTCTATCACAGAACCCAGACCAGATGTATATCCCAGATGTATGTCACAGAACCCAGACCAGATGTATATCCCAGATGTCTATCACAGAACCCAGACCAGATGTATATCCCAGATGTCTATCAAAGATACCAGACCAGATTATTATCCCAGATGTCTATCACAGAACCCAGACCAGATGTATACCCCAGATGTATATCCCAGATGTCTATCACAGAACCCAGACCATATGTATATCCCAGATGTCTATCACAGAACCCAGACCAGATGTATATCCCAGATGTATGTCACAGAACCCAGACCATATGTATATCCCAGATGTATGTCACAGAACCCAGACCAGATGTATATCCCAGATGTCTATCACAGAACCCAGACCAGATGTATATCCCAGATCTCTATCACAGAACCCAGACCAGATGTCTATTCCAGATGTATATCCCAGATGTCTATCAAAGATCCCAGACCAGATGTATATCCAAGATGTCTATCCCACATGTCTATCACAGAACCCAGACCAGATGTATATCCCAGATATCTATCACATAACCCAGACCAGATGTATATCCCATATGTCTATCCCACATGTCTATCACAGAACCCAGACCAGATATATATCCCAGATGTATGTCACAGAACCCAGACCAGATGTATATCCCAGATGTCTATCACAGAACCCAGACCAGATGTATATCCCAGATGTCTATCACAGAACCCAGACCAGAAGTATATCCCAGATGTCTATCACAGAACCCAGACCAGGTGTATATCCCAGATGTCTATCCCACATGTCTATCACAGAACCCAGACCAGATGTATATCCCAGATGTATGTCACAGAACCCAGACCAGATGTATATCCCAGATGTCTATATCACAGAACCCAGACCAGATGTATATCCCAGATATCTATCACAGAACCCAGACCAGATGTATATCCCAGATGTCTATCACAGAACCCAGACCAGATGTCTATCCCACATGTTTATCACAGAACCCAGACCAGATGTATATCCCAGATGTCTATCACAGAACCCAGACCAGATGTATATCCCAGATGTCTATCACAGAACCCAGACCAGATGTATATCCCAGATGTCTATCACAGAACCCAGACCAGATGTATATCCCAGATGTATGTCACAGAACCCAGACCAGATGTATATCCCAGATGTCTATCACAGAACCCAGCCCAGATGTATATCCCAGATATCCCAGATGTCTATCACAGAACCTAGACCAGATGTATATCCCAAATTTCTATCACAGAACCCAGACCAGATGTATATCCCAGATGTCTATCAAAGATCCCAGACCAGATGTATACCCCAGATGTATATCCCAGATGTCTATCACAGAACCCAGACCAGATGTATATCCCAGATGTATATCCCAGATGTCTATCACAGAACCCAGACCAGATGTATATCCCAGATGTCTATCAAAGATCCCAGACCAGATGTATATCCCAGATGTCTATCACAGAACCCAGACCAGATGTATATCCCAGATGTATGTCACAGAACCCAGACCAGATGTATATCCCAGATGTCTATCACAGAACCCAGACCAGATGTATATCCCAGATGTCTATCAAAGATACCAGACCAGATTATTATCCCAGATGTCTATCACAGAACCCAGACCAGGTGTATATCCCAGATGTCTATCCCACATGTCTATCACAGAACCCAGACCAGATGTATATCCCAGATGTCTATCACAGAACCCAGACCAGATGTATATCCCAGATGATTATTATTATTATTATTATTATTATGTCTATCAAAGATCCCAGACCAGATGTATATCCCAGATGTCTATCACAGAACCCAGACCAGATGTATATCCCAGATGTTTGTCACAGAACCCAGACCAGATGTATATCCCAGATGTCTATCACAGAACCCAGACCAGATGTATATCCCAGATGTCTATCAAAGATACCAGACCAGATTATTATCCCAGATGTCTATCACAGAACCCAGACCAGGTGTATATCCCAGATGTCTATCCCACATGTCTATCACAGAACCCAGACCAGATGTATATCCCAGATGTATGTCACAGAACCCAGACCAGATGTATATCCCAGATGTCTATCACAGAACCCAGACCAGATGTATATCCCAGATGTCTATCACAGAACCCAGACCAGATGTATATCCCAGATGTCTATCACAGAACCCAGACCAGATGTGTATCCCAGATGTCTATCACAGAACCCAGACAAGATGTATATCACAGATGTCTATCACAGAACCCAGACCAGATGTATATCCCAGATGTCTATCACAGAACCCAGACCAGATGTATATCCCAGATGTCTATCACAGAACCCAGACCAGATGTGTATCCCAGATGTCTATCACAGAACCCAGACCACATGTATATCCCAGATGTCTATCACAGATGTCTATCACAGAACCCAGACCAGATGTATATCCCAGATGTCGATCACAGAACCCAGACCAGATGTATATCCCAGATGTCTATCACAGAACCCAGACCAGATGTATATCCCAGATGTCTATCACAGAACCCAGACCAGATGTATATCCCAGATGTCTATCACAGAACCCAAACCAGATGTAAATCCCAGATGTCTATCACAGAACCCAGACCAGATGTATATCACAGAACCCAGACCAGATGTATATCCCAGATGTCTATCAAAGATCCCAGACCAGATGTATATCCCAGATGTCTATCACAGAACCCAGACCAGATGTATATCCCAGATGTCTATCAAAGATCCCAGACCAGATGTATATCCCAGATGTATATTCCAGATGTCTATCAAAGATCCCAGACCAGATGTATATCCCAGATGTCTATCACAGAACCCAGACCAGATGTATATCCCAGATGTATGTCACAGAACCCATACCAGATGTATATCCCAGATGTCTATCACAGAACGCAGACCAGATGTATATCCCAGATGTCTATCAAAGATACCAGACCAGATGTATATCCCAGATGTCTATCACAGAACCCAGACCAGATGTATATCCCAGATGTATATCAAAGATCCCAGACCAGATGTATATCCCAGATGTATATTCCAGATGTCTATCAAAGATCCCAGACCAGATGTATATCCCAGATGTCTATCACAGAACCCAGACCAGATGTATATCCCAGATGTATGTCACAGAACCCAGACCAGATGTATATCCCAGATGTCTATCACAGAACCCAGACCAGATGTATATCCCAGATGTCTATCACAGAACCCAGACCAGATGTATATCCCAGATGTCTATCACAGAACCCAGACCAGATGTGTATCCCAGATGTCGATCACAGAACCCAGACAAGATGTATATCACAGAACCCAGACCAGATGTATATCCCAGATGTCGATCACAGAACCCAGACCACATGTATATCCCAGATGTATATCCCAGATGTCTATCACAGAACCCAGACCAGATGTATATCCCAGATGTCTATCACAGAACCCAGACCAGATGTATATCCCAGATGTCTATCACAGAACCCAGACCGGATGTATATCCCAGATGTCGATCACAGAACCCAGACCAGATGTATATCCCAGATGTCGATCACAGAACCCAGACCAGATGTATATCCCAGATGTCTATCACAGAACCCAGACCAGATGTATATCCCAGATGTCTATCACAGAACCCAGACCAGATGTATATCCCAGATGTCTATCACAGAACCCAGACCAGATGTATATCCCAGATGTCTATCACAGAACCCAGACCAGATGTATATCCCAGATGTCTATCACAGAACCCAGACCAGATGTATATCCCAGATGTCTATCACAGAACCCAGACCAGATGTGTATCCCAGATGTCTATCACAGAACCCAGACCACATGTATATCCCAGATGTCTATCACAGATGTCTATCACAGAACCCAGACCAGATGTATATCCCAGATGTCGATCACAGAACCCAGACCAGATGTATATCCCAGATGTCTATCACAGAACCCAGACCAGATGTATATCCCAGATGTCTATCACAGAACCCAGACCAGATGTATATCCCAGATGTCTATCACAGAACCCAAACCAGATGTATATCCCAGATGTCTATCACAGAACCCAGACCAGATGTATATCACAGAACCCAGACCAGATGTATATCCCAGATGTATATCCCAGATGTCTATCAAAGATCCCAGACCAGATGTATATCCCAGATGTCTATCACAGAACCCAGACCAGATGTCTATCAAAGATCCCAGACCAGATGTATATCCCAGATGTATATTCCAGATGTCTATCAAAGATCCCAGACCAGATGTATATCCCAGATGTCTATCACAGAACCCAGACCAGATGTATATCCCAGATGTATGTCACAGAACCCATACCAGATGTATATCCCAGATGTCTATCACAGAACGCAGACCAGATGTATATTCCAGATGTCTATCAAAGATCCCAGACCAGATGTATATCCCAGATGTCTATCAAAGATCCCAGACCAGATGTATATCCCAGATGTGTATCCCAGATGTCTATCACAGAACCCAGACCAGATGTATATCCCAGATGTATGTCACAGAACCCATACCAGATTATTATCCCAGATGTCTATCACAGAACCCAGACCAGGTGTATATCCCAGATGTCTATCCCACATGTCTATCACAGAACCCAGACCAGATGTATAACCCAGATGTATGTCACAGAACCCAGACCAGATGTATATCCCAGATGTCTATCACAGAACCCAGACCAGATGTATATCCCAGATGTCTATCACAGAACCCAGACCAGATGTATATCCCAGATGTCTATCACAGAACCCAGACCAGATGTATATCCCAGATGTCTATCACAGAACCCAGACCAGATGTGTATCCCAGATGTCTATCACAGAAACCAGACAAGATGTCTATCACAGAACCCAGACCACATGTATATCCCAGATGTCTATCCCAGATGTCTATCACAGAACCCAGACCACATGTATATCCCAGATGTCTATCACAGATGTCTATCACAGAACCCAGACCAGATGTATATCCCAGATGTCGATCACAGAACCCAGACCAGATGTATATCCCAGATGTCTATCACAGAACCCAGACCAGATGTATATCCCAGATGTCTATCACAGAACCCAGACCAGATGTATATCCCAGATGTCTATCACAGAACCCAAACCAGATGTATATCCCAGATGTCTATCACAGAACCCAGACCAGATGTATATCACAGAACCCAGACCAGATGTATATCCCAGATGTATATCCCAGATGTCTATCACAGAACCCAGACCAGATGTATATCCCAGATGTCTATCACAGAACCCAGACCAGATCTCTATCAAAGATTCCAGACCAGATGTATATCCCAGATGTCTATCACAGAACCCAGACCAGATGTATATCCCAGATGTCTATCACAGAACCCAGACCAGATGTCTATCACAGAACCCAGACCAGATCTCTATCAAAGATTCCAGACCAGATGTATATCCCAGATGTCTATCACAGAACCCAGACCAGATGTATATCCCAGATGTCTATCACAGAACCCAGACCAGATGTATATCCCAGATGTATATCCCAGATGTCTATCACAGAACCCAGACCATATGTATATCCCAGATGTCTATCACAGAACCCAGACTAGATGTATATCCCAGATGTCTATCACAGAACCCAGACCAGAACCCAGATGTATATCCCAGATGTCTATCACAGAACCTAGACCAGATGTATATCCCAGATGTCTATCACAGAACCCAGACCAGATCTCTATCAAAGATTCCAGACCAGATGTATATCCCAGATGTCTATCACAGAACCCAGACCAGATGTATATCCCAGATGTCTATCACAGAACCCAGACCAGATGTATATCCCAAATGTCTATCACAGAACCCAGACCAGATGTATATCCCAGATGTCTATCACAGAACCCAGACCAGATGTATATCCCAGATGTATATCCCAGATGTCTATCACAGAACCCAGACCATATGTATATCCCAGATGTCTATCACAGAACCCAGACTAGATGTATATCCCAGATGTATATCCCAGATGTCTATCACAAAACCCATACCAGATGTATATCCCAGATGTCTATCACAGAACCCAGACCAGATGTATATCCCAAATGTCTATCACAGAACCCAGACCAGATGTATATCCCAGATGTCTATCACAGAACCCAGACCAGATGTATACCCCAGATGTATATCCCAGATGTCTATCACAGAACCCAGACCATATGTATATCCCAGATGTCTATCACAGAACCCAGACCAGATGTATATCCCAGATGTTTATCACAGAACCCAGACCAGATGTATATACCCCAGATGTCTATCACAGAACCCAGACCAGATGTATATCCCAGATATATATCCCAGATGTCTATCACAGAACCCAGACCAGATGTATATCCCAGATGTCTATCACATAACCCAGACCAGATGTATATCCCAGATGTCTATCACATAACCCAGACCAGATGTATATCCCAGATGTCTATCACAGAACCCAGACCATATGTATATCCCAGATGTCTATCCCAGATGTCTATCCCAGATGTCTATCACAGAACCCAGACCATATGTATATCCCAGATGTCTATCCCAGATGTCTATCCCAGATGTCTATCACAGAACCCAGACCATATGTATATCCCAGATGTCTATCACAGATGTCTTTCCCAGATGTCTATCACAGATGTCTATCACAGAACCCAGACCATATGTATATCCCAGATGTCTATCCCAGATGTCTATCACAGAACCCAGACCATATGTATATCCCAGATGTATATCCCAGATGTATATCCCAGATGTCTATCACAGAACCCAGACCATATGTATATCCCAGATGTCTATCCCAGATGTCTATCACAGATGTCTATCACAGATGTCTATCACAGAACCCAGACCATATGTATATCCCAGATGTCTATCCCAGATGTCTATCACAGAACCCAGACCATATGTATATCCCAGATGTCTATCACAGATGTCTTTCCCAGATGTCTATCACAGATGTCTATCACAGAACCCAGACCATATGTATATCCCAGATGTCTATCCCAGAACCCAGACCATATGTATATCCCAGATGTCTATCACAGAACCCAGACTAGATGTATATCCCAGATGTATATCCCAGATGTCTATCACAAAACCCATACCAGATGTATATCCCAGATGTCTATCACAGAACCCAGACCAGATGTATATCCCAGATGTCTATCAAATATCCCAGACCAGATGTATATCCCAGATGTCTATCACAGAACCCAGACCAGATGTATATCCCAAATGTCTATCACAGAACCCAGACCAGATGTATATCCCAGATGTCTATCACAGAACCCAGACCAGATGTATACCCCAGATGTATATCCCAGATGTCTATCACAGAACCCAGACCATATGTATATCCCAGATGTCTATCACAGAACCCAGACCAGATGTATATCCCAGATGTTTATCACAGAACCCAGATGTATATACCCCAGATGTCTATCACAGAACCCAGACCAACTGAGCTAAACGACTACCGCCCCGTAGCACTCACTTCCGTCATCATGAAGTGCTTTGAGAGACTAGTCAAGGACCATATCACCTCCACCCTACCTGACACCCTAGACCCACTCCAATTTGCTTACCGCCCAAATAGGTCCACAGACGATGCAATCTCAACCACACTGCACACTGCCCTAACCCACCTGGACAAGAGGAATACCTATGTGAGAATGCTGTTCATCGACTACAGCTCGGCATTCAACACCATAGTACCCTCCAAGCTCGTCATCAAGCTCGAGACCCTGGGTCTCGACCCCGCCCTGTGCAACTGGGTACTGGACTTCCTGACGGGCCGCCCCCAGGTGGTGAGGGTAGGCAACAACATCTCCTCCCCGCTGATCCTCAACACGGGGGCCCCACAAGGGTGCGTTCTGAGCCCTCTCCTGTACTCCCTGTTCACCCACGACTGCGTGGCCACGCACGCTCCAACTCAATCATCAAGTTTGCGGACGACACAACAGTGGTAGGCTTGATTACCAACAACGACGAGACGGCCTACAGGGAGGAGGTGAGGGCCCTTGGAGTGTGGTGTCAGGAAAATAACCTCACACTCAACGTCAACAAAACTAAGGAGATGATTGTGGACTTCAGGAAACAGCAGAGGGAACACCCCCTATCCACATCGATGGAACAGTAGTGGAGAGGGTAGCTAGTTTTAAGTTCCTCGGCATACACATCACAGACAAACTGAATTGGTCCACTCACACTGACAGCGTCGTGAAGAAGGCGCAGCAGCGCCTATTCAACCTCAGGAGGCTGAAGAAATTCGGCTTGTCACCAAAAGCACTCACAAACTTCTACAGATGCACAATCGAGAGCATCCTGGCGGGCTGTATCACCGCCTGGTACGGCAACTGCTCCGCCCTCAACCGTAAGGCTCTCCAGAGGGTAGTGAGGACTGCACAACGCATCACCGGGGGCAAACTACCTGCCCTCCAGGACACCTACACCACCCGTTGTTACAGGAAGGCCATAAAGATCATCAAGGACATCAACCACCCGAACCACTGCCTGTTCACCCCGCTATCATCCAGAAGGCGAGGTCAGTACAGGTGCATCAAAGCTGGGACCGAGAGACTGAAAAACAGCTTCTATCTCAAGGCCATCAGACTGTTAAATAGCCACCACTAACATTGAGTGGCTGCTGCCAACACACTGTCATTGACACTGACCCAACTCCAGCCATTTTAATAATGGGAATTGATGGGAAATGATGTAAATATATCACTAGCCACTTTAAACAATGCTACCTTATATAATGTTACTTACCCTACATTATTCATCTCATATACATATGTATATACTGTACTCTACAACATCGACTGCATCCTTATGTAACACATGTATCACTAGCCACTTTAACTATGCCACTTTGTTTACTTTGTCTACACACTCATCTCATATGTATATACTGTACTCGATACCATCTACTGTATGCTGCTCTGTACCATCACTCATTCATATATCCTTATGTACATATTCCTTATCCCCTTACACTGTGTATAAGACTGTAGTTTTGGAATTGTTAGTTAGATTACTTGTTGGTTATCACTGCATTGTCGGAACTAGAAGCACAAGCATTTCACTACACTCGCATTAACATCTGCTAACCATGTGTATGTGACAAATAAAATTTGATTTGATTTGATTTGATTTGAGATGTATATCCCAGATATATATCCCAGATGTCTATCACAGAACCCAGACCAGATGTATATCCCAGATGTCTATCACATAACCCAGACCAGATGTATATCCCAGATGTCTATCACATAACCCAGACCAGATGTATA
>NW_025748370.1:2500-35971 GCF_021184085.1 Oncorhynchus gorbuscha
CAGGCCTCTGCGTCCCAAATTGACACAGGCCTCTGCGTCCCAAATTGACACAGGCCGCTGCGTCCCAAATTGACACAGGCCGCTGCGTCCCAAATTGGTGAGGGGTTATGTGTTCACACCTCCACCTGCCCCAACCAACCTCCTCCTCCCCAGACCTCAGCAACCTTTGCGCATAGGAAGCAATATTTAAGAGGAAAGAAGAACACAAGACCAGGAGGGAACAGACAGGAAAGATAGAACATGACAACCCGAAACAATGGTCAGTCATGTAAACATTCAGGAACATGGCACAAAAGACCAACAGCTACAAACTCCAACGAAAAGAACATCAGGGTCCTTCTTAATTTTTACAACTCCCAACGATTCATAGTCACTTCCAACGATTCATAGTCACTTCCAACGATTCATAGTCACTTCCAACGATTCATAGTCACTTCCAACGATTCATAGTCACTTCCAACGATTCATAGTCACTTCCAACGAAACAGAATTTCACTAATTTCAATCATTTAAGCTTGTAGTGTTCAGCGATCTTCCACAGCTGTTCTTAAGTACATAATTCTAACAGGTCCTCTGATGGAAAGCAAATGAACTTGTATACATGAGACACCATAGTCATAAGTAAGTAATCTTGCTCAACCCCTCTGCTGAGCACATCAGACCACAACCAGAGAAATGACAATCACCCTGAGCACCACAGAAGAGAGATGAGATACAGAGCTTCCCCAAAACCTACAATAACTCAACCCTAGTCTTCGTGCAGATTTGCGGTGGGTATTTATGCACTGTAGCCCGCTGGCAAGGAAATAGAACTCCCCAGCATGCTGGCAAATTCCACCAAGCCACGGATGTGCCCCCGAGACAACTGCTCAGTCCACAGACACCACACAAAAATAACAAACATTAACCATGCCCAACATATTCCAAAAAATGAAACACGTCGCTAAACCTATCAGGGGAAAAAGGCTATAGCTCCGGGTAGCAAGTTCCACTACCCTACCCAAATCTCCCACCGAGGTACACAGCAGATTACTCACTTCAGACTGACGTCCCAACAGAAAGTAGAACAAGAGTTCAGGCTAGGCAGGGCCTGGAAACTAACCATTATACTCTCTCCAACGCAGCACACAAACCAAACAACAAAGGCAACCAATACTGGGCCGATCACACTCAAACACCATATTCAAACTAAACACGTACCTCCACGGTCTCCCAAACCAATAGTTCAAAGATCCTGGATGAGCCCCACTTGTCACGAACCGGCTCAAAGCCCGTAACAAAGGGAGACAACGTGGAGATAAGGAGTAACAAAAGATATATTTATTAACTAAAGCAACTAAGGAAAATATCCAATGGTGTGTGTAATCAGTAGTCCGTAGTGTAAGTGAGTGTTTTGCATGCATGAATGTGATAATGCAGGGTGTTGAAAGGTGCCAAAGCACACAAACAAAAGGCCACCAAGAACCACACCACAATCTACAACAGGTGTCTGCATGGAGAGAGTCTCTTCCATGAATGTTGAAGAGGTCTATTTATCCTGGGAGACACCTGGCCCAGGTGTTTCCCATGTAGCTGACGACCCTCTCAACTCCGCCCACCGGCATCCTAATAAGGAAACAAGAACAAAGACAGAATACGGCAGACAGAGTGGGAGGGTCGTCACACCACCTGTAAGTGCAGCTCAGCTGATCACAGACACCCTGCCGTGTCTGTGATCAATAAAGACTTTTTATTTACAACCTTCACTAAACCTTCATTACTACCTTCATTACAACCTTCACTACAACCTTCACTACAACCTTCACTACAACTGTCATTACAACCTTCACTACAACCTTCATTACAACCTTCATTACAACCTTCACTAAACCTTCATTACAACCTTCACTAAACCTTCATTACTACCTTCATTACTACCTTCATTACAACCTTCATTACAACCTTCATTACATCATTACAACCTTCACTACAACCTTTATTACAACCTTCATTACAACCATCATTACAACCTTCACTACAACCTTCATTACAATCTTCACTACAACCTTCATTACAACCTTCACTACAACCTTCATTAAAACCTTCATTACAACCTTCATTACAACCTTCATTACAACTGTCACTACAACCTTCACTACAACCTTCATTACAACCTTCATTACAACCTTCACTAAACCTTCATTACTACCTTCATTACAACCTTCATTACAACCTTCATTACAACCTTCATTACATCATTACAACCTTCACTACAACCTTCATTACAACCTTCATTACAACCTTCATTACAACCTTCATTACAACCTTCATTACATCATTACAACCTTCACTACAACCTTTATTACAACCTTCATTACAACCATCATTACAACCTTCACTACAACCTTCATTACAATCTTCACTACAACCTTCATTACAACCTTCACTACAACCTTCATTAAAACCTTCATTACAACCTTCATTACAACCTTCATTACAACTGTCACTACAACCTTCACTACAACCTTCATTACAACCTTCATTACAACCTTCACTAAACCTTCATTACAACCTTCATTACAACCTTCATTACAACCTTCATTAAAACCTTCATTACAATCTTCATTACAACCTTCATTACAACTGTCACTACAACCTTCATTAAAACCTTAATTAAAACCTTCATTACAACCTGACATGACACGAATGACATGCTGGCTATCAGTGATGTAATTTCAGTCACTAAAGCCATTTTGAAAAAAATACACAATATTCACAACAAAATGTGTTCAATGTTGTCCCCAAAGTTTGCTGGAAGATGTGGACATTTTTGTAACATCTGAGGAGGAATATGTGTTACAGGGTTGGAATCAATTCCATTTCAATTCCAGTCAACTCAGGAAGTACCCAGAAATTCCAATTCTAATTCTACTACTCCTCAGTGTGTTTCCGTGAGGAAAATGTGGAATTAAGAATTTGGTTTACTTTCTGAATTGACTGGAAATGAAATGCATTTGACTCCAACCCGGATGTGCAAAATAGGAAAATCTCTACGAATGTCTAGAATGTACCTTAGGCTACATTGTGTTTTTCAACACTGGGTTCTATCAGTTCATTTAAGAGGTTAAATTAATTCTGAGACGCTTGGAGCCTAGTGTCACTTACAGAGGAAGCTGAACCTGTCTCTATGTTATAAAACAATATTTCATAAAATGACAATGTTTCATTCAACTTCCTGCTCATTGAGCGACTGTTTCCTCATAACGGTCATGAGCAAACCACACTATTATATAAGCATGCAGACACACACACACACACACGCACACGCACGCACGCACGCACGCACACACACACACACACACACACACACACACACACACACACACACACACACACACACACACACACACACACACACACACACACACACACACACGCACACACACACACACACACACACACACACACACACACACACACACACACACACACACACACACACACACACACACACACACACACACACACACACACACACACACACACACACACACACACACACACACACACACACACACACACACACACACACACACACACACACACACACAAACCCACACACGCACCACATTTAAAATTGCTTCAGTAAATAGGGTATAATAATTTATTTGACATATATTTACATGCTTCACTTGCCAAAACATAATAACATATAAACAGTGTATTTTATACACGTTATTTTTGTCCTTATTTTACAGTTGAAAATGTGTAACGTCCTGTTGACTGCCTCTCAATAAGACATTAACATTATATCTAACTCTCTTCTCTCTCTCTCTGTCTCTCTCTCTCTCTCTCTTTATCTCTCTCATCCTGTCTCTCTCTCCCTCTCTCTTTATCTCTCTCCCTTTATCTCTCTCACCCTGTCTCTCTCTCTCTCTCTCTCTCTCTCTCTCTCTCTCTCTCTCTCTCTCTCTCTCTCTCTCTCTCTCTCTCTCTCTCTCTCTCTCTCTCTCTCTCTCTCTCTCTCTCTCTCTCTCTCTCTCTCTCTCTCTCTCTCTCTCTCTCTCTAATCATAGCCCAGATAAGTGAAAGCCAAAGGTTAAGGGTCACGCTAGAAGTCATGGGACATTACCATGTAGATAATGTAGACCACAGACACTCAGAGACAAAGACCAGAGCAGACATGGAGAACCTAGACCTCGTCTCTTTCTCTCATTACATGTAACCTCTGAACTGACGCCATCCAGCCCCCCGGACCCCATAGACAGTAACCTAACAGCTACAGGGTCGTCCTCAGTCCTCAGACAGTAACCTATCAGCTACAGGGTCGTCCTCAGTCCTCAGACAGTAACCTATCAGCTACAGGGTCGTCCTCAGTCCTCAGACAGTAACCTATCAGCTACAGGGTCGTCCTCAGTCACCAGATAGTAACCTATCAGCTCCAGGGTCGTCCTCAGTCCTCAGACAGTAACCTATCAGCTACAGGGTCGTCCTTAGACAGTAACCTATCAGCTCCAGGGTCGTCCTTAGTCCTTAGACAGTAACCTATCAGCTACAGGGTCGTCCTTAGACAGTAACCTAACAGCTACAGGGTCGTCCTTAGACAGTAACCTATCAGCTACATCAGACAGTAACCTATCAGCTACAGGGTCGTCCTCAGGCAGTAACCTATCAGCTACAGGGTCGTCCTCAAACAGTAACCTATCAGCTCCAGGGTCGTCCTCAGACAGTAACCTAGCAGCTACAGGGTCGTCCTCAGGCAGTAACCTATCAGCTCCAGGGTCGTCCTCAGACAGTAACCTATCAGCTACAGGGTCGTCCTCAGACAGTAACCTAACAGCTACAGGGTCGTCCTCGGTCCTCAGACAGTAACCTATCAGCTACAGGGTCGTCCTCAGACAGTAACCTATCAGCTCCAGGGTCGTCCTCAGACAGTAACCTATCAGCGACAGGGTCGTCCTCAGACAGTAACCTATCAGCTACAGGGTCGTCCTCAGACAGTAACCTATCAGCTACAGGGTCGTCCTCAGACAGTAACCTAACAGCTACAGGGTCGTCCTCAGTCCTCAGACAGTAACCTATCAGCTACAGGGTCGTCCTCAGTCCTCAGACAGTAACCTATCAGCTACAGGGTCGTCCTCAGTCCTCAGACAGTAACCTAACAGCTACAGGGTCATCCTCAGTCCTCAGACAGTAACCTAACAGCTACAGGGTCATCCTCAGTCCTCAGACAGTAACCTATCAGCTACAGGGTCGTCCTCAGACAGTAACCTATCAGCTACAGGGTCGTCCTCAGACAGTAACCTATCAGCTACAGGGTCGTCCTCAGACAGTAACCTAACAGCTACAGGGTCGTCCTCAGTCCTCAGACAGTAACCTATCAGCTACAGGGTCGTCCTCAGACAGTAACCTAACAGCTACAGGGTCGTCCTCAGTCCTCAGACAGTAACCTATCAGCTACAGGGTCGTCCTCAGACAGTAACCTAACAGCTACAGGGTCGTCCTCAGTCCTCAGACAGTAACCTATCAGCTATAGGGTCGTCCTCAGACAGTAACCTAACAGCTACAGGGTCGTCCTCAGACAGTAACCTAACAGCTAAAGGGTCGTCCTCAGTCCTCAGACAGTAACCTATCAGCTACAGGGTCGTCCTCAGTCCTCAGACAGTAACCTAACAGCTACAGGGTCGTCCTCAGACAGTAACCTATCAGCTACAGGGTCGTCCTCAGTCCTCAGACAGTAACCTATCAGCTACAGGGTCGTCCTCAGTCCTCAGACAGTAGCCTATCAGCTTCAGGGTCGTCCTCAGTCCTCAGACAGTAACCTATCAGCTACAGGGTTGTCCTCGGTCCTCAGACAGTAACCTATCAGCTCCAGGGTCGTCCTCAGACAGTAACCTATCAGCTACAGGGTCGTCCTCAGACAGTAACCTATCAGCTACAGGGTCGTCCTCGGTCCTCAGACAGTAACCTATCAGCTAAAGGGTTGTCCTCAGTCCTCAGACAGTAACCTAACAGCTACAGGGTCGTCCTCAGACAGTAACCTATCAGCTACAGGGTCGTCCTCAGTCCTCAGACAGTAACCTAACAGCTACAGGGTCGTCCTCAGTCCTCAGACAGTAACCTAACAGCTACAGGGTCGTCCTCAGTCCTCAGACAGTAACCTAACAGCTACAGGGTTGTCCTCAGTCCTCAGACAGTAACCTAACAGCTACAGGGTCGTCCTCAGTCCTCAGACAGTAACCTATCAGCTACAGGGTCGTCCTCAGTCCTCAGACAGTAACCTATCAGCTACAGGGTCGTCCTCAGTCCTCAGACAGTAACCTAACAGCTACAGGGTCGTCCTCAGTCCTCAGACAGTAACCTAACAGCTACAGGGTCATCCTCAGTCCTCAGACAGTAACCTATCAGCTACAGGGTCGTCCTCAGACAGTAACCTATCAGCTACAGGGTCGTCCTCAGACAGTAACCTATCAGCTACAGGGTCGTCCTCAGACAGTAACCTAACAGCTACAGGGTCGTCCTCAGTCCTCAGACAGTAACCTATCAGCTACAGGGTCGTCCTCAGACAGTAACCTAACAGCTACAGGGTCGTCCTCAGTCCTCAGACAGTAACCTATCAGCTACAGGGTCGTCCTCAGACAGTAACCTAACAGCTACAGGGTCGTCCTCAGTCCTCAGACAGTAACCTATCAGCATAGGGTCATCCTCAGACAGTAACCTAACAGCTACAGGGTCGTCCTCAGACAGTAACCTAACAGAGTCCTCAGACAGTAACCTATCAGCTACAGGGGTCCTCAGTCCTCAGACAGTAACCTAATAGCTACAGGGTCGTCCTCAGACAGTAACCTATCAGCTACAGGGTCGTCCTCAGTCTTCAGACAGTAACCTATCAGCTACAGGGTCGTCCTCAGTCCTCAGACAGTAGCCTATCAGCTTCAGGGTCGTCCTCAGTCCTCAGACAGTAACCTATCAGCTACAGGGTCGTCCTCGGTCCTCAGACAGTAACTTATCAGCTACAGGGTTGTCCTCAGCCCTCAGACAGTAACCTAACAGCTACAGGGTCGTCCTCAGTCCTCAGACAGTAACCTATCAGCTACAGGGTCGTCCTCGGTCCTCAGACAGTAACCTATCAGCTAAAGGGTTGTCCTCAGTCCTCAGACAGTAACCTAACAGCTACAGGGTCGTCCTCAGACAGTAACCTATCAGCTACAGGGTCGTCCTCAGTCCTCAGACAGTAACCTAACAGCTACAGGGTCGTCCTCAGTCCTCAGACAGTAACCTAACAGCTACAGGGTCGTCCTCAGTCCTCAGACAGTAACCTAACAGCTACAGGGTCGTCCTCAGTCCTCAGACAGTAACCTAACAGCTACAGGGTTGTCCTCAGTCCTCAGACAGTAACCTAACAGCTACAGGGTCGTCCTCAGTCCTCAGACAGTAACCTATCAGCTACAGGGTCGTCCTCAGTCCTCAGACAGTAACCTATCAGCTACAGGGTCGTCCTCAGTCCTCAGACAGTAACCTAACAGCTACAGGGTCGTCCTCAGTCCTCAGACAGTAACCTAACAGCTACAGGGTCATCCTCAGTCCTCAGACAGTAACCTATCAGCTACAGGGTCGTCCTCAGACAGTAACCTATCAGCTACAGTCCTCAGACAGTAACCTATCAGCTACAGGGTCGTCCTCAGACAGTAACCTAACAGCTACAGGGTCGTCCTCAGTCCTCAGACAGTAACCTATCAGCTACAGGGTCGTCCTCAGACAGTAACCTAACAGCTACAGGGTCGTCCTCAGTCCTCAGACAGTAACCTATCAGCTACAGGGTCGTCCTCAGACAGTAACCTAACAGCTACAGGGTCGTCCTCAGTCCTCAGACAGTAACCTATCAGCTATAGGGTCATCCTCAGACAGTAACCTAACAGCTACAGGGTCGTCCTCAGACAGTAACCTAACAGCTAAAGGGTCGTCCTCAGTCCTCAGACAGTAACCTATCAGCTACAGGGTCGTCCTCAGTCCTCAGACAGTAACCTAATAGCTACAGGGTCGTCCTCAGACAGTAACCTATCAGCTACAGGGTCGTCCTCAGTCTTCAGACAGTAACCTATCAGCTACAGGGTCGTCCTCAGTCCTCAGACAGTAGCCTATCAGCTTCAGGGTCGTCCTCAGTCCTCAGACAGTAACCTATCAGCTACAGGGTCGTCCTCGGTCCTCAGACAGTAACTTATCAGCTACAGGGTTGTCCTCAGCCCTCAGACAGTAACCTAACAGCTACAGGGTCGTCCTCAGTCCTCAGACAGTAACCTATCAGCTACAGGGTCGTCCTCGGTCCTCAGACAGTAACCTATCAGCTAAAGGGTTGTCCTCAGTCCTCAGACAGTAACCTAACAGCTACAGGGTCGTCCTCAGACAGTAACCTATCAGCTACAGGGTCGTCCTCAGTCCTCAGACAGTAACCTAACAGCTACAGGGTCGTCCTCAGTCCTCAGACAGTAACCTAACAGCTACAGGGTCGTCCTCAGTCCTCAGACAGTAACCTAACAGCTACAGGGTTGTCCTCAGTCCTCAGACAGTAACCTAACAGCTACAGGGGTCCTCAGTCCTCAGACAGTAACCTAACAGCTACAGGGTCGTCCTCAGTCCTCAGACAGTAACCTAACAGCTACAGGGTCGTCCCAGTCCTCAGACAGTAACCTAACAGCTACAGGGTCGTCCTCAGTCCTCAGACAGTAACCTAACAGCTACAGGGTCGTCCTCAGTCCTCAGACAGTAACCTAACAGCTACAGGGTCGTCCTCAGTCCTCAGACAGTAACCTAACAGCTACAGGGTCGTCCTCAGTCCTCAGACAGTAACCTAACAGCTACAGGGTCGTCCTCAGTCCTCAGACAGTAACCTAACAGCTACAGGGTCGTCCTCAGTCCTCAGACAGTAACCTAACAGCTACAGGGTCGTCCTCAGTCCTCAGACAGTAACCTAACAGCTACAGGGTTGTCCTCAGTCCTCAGACAGTAACCTATCAGCTACAGGGTCGTCCTCAGTCCTCAGACAGTAACCTAACAGCTACAGGGTTGTCCTCAGTCCTCAGACAGTAACCTAACAGCTACAGGGTTGTCCTCAGTCCTCAGACAGTAACCTATCAGCTACAGGGTTGTCCTCAGTCCTCAGACAGTAACCTAACAGCTACAGGGTCGTCCTCAGTCCTCAGACAGTAACCTATCAGCTACAGGGTCGTCCTCAGACAGTAACCTATCAGCTACAGGATCGTCCTCAGACAGTAACCTAACTGCTACAGGGTCGTCCTCAGTCCTCAGACAGTAACCTATCAGCTACAGGGTCGTCCTCAGACAGTAACCTAACAGCTACAGGGTCGTCCTCAGTCCTCAGACAGTAACCTATCAGCTACAGGCTCATCCGGTTTCTATGCAGATGTGACAGTAGGGGGAAATAAATGCATTTTAATCACCCCATGGGTTGGGTCCTCCAATTACCACCCTGCAGCTGTACCCTGCAGCTATATCCTGCTACCCACCTTGAGTCTGTAGGCATATAGGGATGACAGCACACACACACACACACACACACACACACACACACACACACACACACACACACACACACACACACACACACACACACACACACACACACACACACACACACACACACACACACACACACACACACACACACACACACACACACACACACACACACACACACACACACACACACACACACACACACACACTTAGACACACAAGCGTACAGACAACCACACACACAGACACACACTCGAGCACACATACACTCACTCACTGTGTGTGTGTGAGACAGCAGTAGGTTAATGAAAGTTCCATGTCTTGACGTCTGACAGGACAGTCTGGTGAGGAGAGAAACATCCCACCATTTTACATCCCTCAGATCATCTGCATGTCTGGACAGTTTTGGCAGAAGTTCAATTGTCAGAAGAACAAAAACGAGAAACAGAAGAGTAAAACAAAAAACACTGGTCGGACATGAATCATAGGAGTTTTAATGTATTACATGTTGTCACTGTCACAGAGGAACATAAACATTATGGGATGGTAACACAAACGCATGCGTTTGAATATGCATGTCAATAATCACATGTACATATGAATCCAGGGCCAACAGCAGACAGACACTCTTCTGTTGGTCTCCAGTCAAACACAGACACACAGAAACAATAGGTTTCTATTATAATGCATCAGCCCTGGAGTGGAGGAGAGGTGGGGGACTGACTAATGCCCCTGTCCTGCTGGGGGCAGTGTGGGAGATGTAAGGTGCCATCGTTTCCATACACACAAACCTTCCTTAACCTCTGGAAGAATTCTGTGGTCCTTCTGTAGCTCAGTTGGTAGAGCATGGTGCTTGTAAAGCCAGGGTAGTGGGTTCGATCCCCGGGACCACCCATACGTAGAATGTATGCACACATGACTGTAAGTCGCTTTGGATAAAAGCGTCTGCTAAATGGCATATATATATATAATAGAAAGTGGTCTGTTCACCTTTTTAAACGTTATATTGAACCTCTACCAGTCTACCTAACATGACAGAGTAACAGCCTCCGTTACAAAACATACCAAAAAATAATACCCAGAATCATTCCAAAGGAAGTTTGATCCAAAAAGGGATTTTTTTCTCCCACATGGTGTTAGTGATTAAATGACCACATGATTATAGAAGGCATTTTGTGGAGCTCTTTACATCTCCAAGCAATTTAGAGAAATACTCCGGATGCATGATGTCATAGAGTAAGGCTGCCAACGGGCTCAGTAGTGACAGTTACCATTAACAAGATTTCCAGATACACCCCTCCCCCTCACAATCCCCATCACACCCCACTCACATACACCTCCTCTCCCAAGCCCCACTCACACCTCCTCTCCCAAGCCACTCTCACACCTCCTCTCCCAAGCCCTACACAGACCTCCTGTCCCAAGCCACTCTCACACCTCCTCTCCCAAGCCCTACACAGACCTCCTGTCCCAAGCCACTCTCACACCTCCTCTCCCAAGCCCTACACAGACCTCCTGTCCCAAGCCACTCTCACACCTCCTCTCCCAAGCCCTACACAGACCTCCTGTCCCAAGCCCCACTCACACCTCCTCTCCCAAGCCACTCTCACACCTCCTCTCCCAAGCCCTACACAGACCTCCTGTCCCAAGCCACTCTCACACCTCCTCTCCCAAGCCCTACACAGACCTCCTGTCCCAAGCCACTCTCACACCTCCTCTCCCAAGCCCTACACAGACCTCCTGTCCCAAGCCACTCTCACACCTCCTCTCCCAAGCCCTACACAGACCTCCTGTCCCAAGCCACTCTCACACCTCCTCTCCCAAGCCCTACACAGACCTCCTGTCCCAAGCCCCACTCACACCTCCTCTCCCAAGCCACTCTCACACCTCCTCTCCCAAGCCCTACACAGACCTCCTGTCCCAAGCCACTCTCACACCTCCTCTCCCAAGCCCTACACAGACCTCCTGTCCCAAGCCCCACTCACACCTCCTCTCCCAAGCCCCTTCCACACACCTCTTCCCAAGGCCCTCCCACACACACCTCCTCTACCAAGCCCCTCCCACACACACACCTCCTCTTCCAAGCCCCTCCCACACACACCTCCTCTCCCAAGCCCCTCCCACACACACCTCCTCTAAAAGGCCCTCCCACACACGCAGGCAGCCAGTACATGCAGCATAAACAAGGATGACAAGTAGAGATTAATGGCAGCCCCATAGTGACAGACCAATTTAATTGTCAGGCATGATGGCAGCTGAACTCTTCCAGTATATTTATACAACGTTACCATGGCGTTACCACCACCGCAGCTTTAAAACGCTCCTAATTGATCGTGACCGATAAGTCATTTGAAAAGCCGATACGGTACTGGGATAATGTTGCGTTTAGGAGGTAGGTGAAGGAGAGCAGAGATGTCTGAGACTTTAATTGGCAAGTCCCCCAACACAGGTGTGGTACAATCAAAACAAGTACAACGCCCTCGAAAACGCCCTCGACAACGCCCTCGACAACGCCCTCGACAACAGAGAACCCGTATAAACGCACGGAGGAACAAACAAAGTTCAGACAATGACACTGTTAATAATCCATGAAAACAAAAAATGGCATAACCTCACCGAGCCAATCACAATGAAAGAATAATCCCACACAAACCCAGGCAGGCAACAGGGTACATATATACACACAGATAATTAAGGCAAAGGAAACCCAGGCAGGCAACAGGGTACATATATACACACAGATAATTAAGGCAAAGGAAACCCAGGCAGGCAACAGGGTACATATATACACACAGATAATTAAGGCAAAGGAAACCCAGGCAGGCAACAGGGTACATATATACACACAGATAATTAAGGCAAAGGAAACCCAGGCAGGCAACAGGGTACATATATACACACACAGATAATTAAGGCAAAGGAAACCCAGGCAGGCAACAGGGTACATATATACACACAGATAATTAAGGCAAAGGAAACCCAGGCAGGCAACAGGGTACATATATATACACACAGATAATTAAGGCAAAGGAAACCCAGGCAGGCAACAGGGTACATATATACACACAGATAATTAAGGCAAAGGAAACCCAGGCAGGCAACAGGGTACATATATACACACAGATAATTAAGGCAAAGGAAACCCAGGCAGGCAACAGGGTACATATATACACACAGATAATTAAGGCAAAGGAAACCCAGGCAGGCAACAGGGTACATATATACACACAGATAATTAAGGCAAATGAAACCCAGGCAGGCAACAGGGTACATATATACACACAGATAATTAAGGCAAAGGAAACCCAGGCAGGCAACAGGGTACATATATACACACAGATAATTAAGGCAAAGGAAATCCAGGCAGGCAACAGGGTACATATATACACACAGATAATTAAGGCAAAGGAAACCCAGGCAGGCAACAGGGTACATATATACACACAGATAATTAAGGCAAAGGAAACCCAGGCAGGCAACATGGTACATATATACACACAGATAATTAAGGCAAAGGAAACCCAGGCAGGCAACAGGGTACATATATACACACAGATAATTAAGGCAAATGAAACCCAGGCAGGCAACATGGTACATATATACACACAGATAATTAAGGCAAAGGAAACCCAGGCAGGCAACAGGGTACATATATATACACACAGATAATTAAGGCAAAGGAAACCCAGGCAGGCAACAGGGTACATATATACACACAGATAATTAAGGCAAAGGAAACCCAGGCAGGCAACAGGGTACATATATACACACAGATAATTAAGGCAAAGGAAACCCAGGCAGGCAACAGGGTACATATATACACACAGATAATTAAGGCAAAGGAAACCCAGGCAGGCAACAGGGTACATATATACAGATAATATATACACACAGATAATTAAGGCAAAGGAAACCCAGGCAGGCAACAGGGTACATATATACACACAGATAATTAAGGCAAAGGAAACCCAGGCAGGCAACAGGGTACATATATACACACAGATAATTAAGGCAAAGGAAACCCAGGCAGGCAACAGGGTACATATATACACACAGATAATTAAGGCAAAGGAAACCCAGGCAGGCAACAGGGTACATATATACACACAGATAATTAAGGCAAAGGAAACCCAGGCAGACAACAGGGTACATATATACACACAGATAATTAAGGCAAAGGAAACCCAGGCAGGCAACAGGGTACATATTTACACACAGATAATTAAGGCAAAGGAAACCCAGGCAGGCAACAGGGTACATATATACACACAGATAATTAAGGCAAAGGAAACCCAGGCAGGCAACAGGGTACATATATATACACACAGATAATTAAGGCAAAGGAAACCCAGGCAGGCAACAGGGTAAGTTTATACACACAGATAATTAAGGCAAAGGAAACCCAGGCAGGCAACAGGGTACATTTCTACACACAGATAATTAAGGTAAAGGAAACCCAGGCAGGCAACAGGGTACATATATACACACAGATAATTAAGGCAAAGGAAACCCAGGCAGGCAACAGGGCACATATATACACACAGATAATTAAGGCAAAGGAAACCAGGTGTGAAAAAGAAATCAAAGACAAAACAAACAGAAAAGGAAAAAGGGATCGGTGATGGCTAGTAGACCGGAGACACCGAGCGCCGAGCGCCGAGCGCTGCCCGAACAGGGAGAGGAACTACCTTCGGTAGAAGTCGTGACAGGTACAACATCCGTCCTTACTCAGTCACCACGTGCCAACAACATAGAGTTAGACGCTAATCTTCTAGAGGCTATCTTCAGATGCTTATCTTCTAGATGCTACAGGCTAATCTTCTAGAGGCTCCAGGCTAATCTTCTAGATGCTACAGGCTAATCTTCTAAAGGCTACAGGGTAATCTTCTAGAGGCTACAGGCTGTACTTCTAGATGCTCCAGCCTAAACTTCTAGAGGCTCCAGTCTAAACGTCTAGAGGCTCCAGGCTAATCTTCTAGAGGCTCCAGGCTAATATTCTAGAGGCTACAGGCTAAACTTCTAGAGGCTCCAGGCTAAACTTCTAGAGGCTCCAGGCTAATCTTCTAGAGGCTCCAGGCTAATCTTCTAGAGGCTCCAGGCTAATCTTCTAGAGGCTCCAGGCTAACTCTTCTAGAGGCTCCAGGCTAATCTTCTAGAGGCTCCAGGCTAATCTTCTCAAGGCTCCAGGCTAATCTTCTAGAGGCTCCAGTCTAAACGTCTAGAGGCTCCAGGCTAATCTTCTAGAGGCTCCAGGCTAATCTTCTAGAGGCTACAGGCTAAACTTCTAGAGGCTCCAGGCTAATCTTCTAGAGGCTCCAGGCTAATCTTCTAGAGGCTCCAGGCTAATCTTCTAGAGGCTCCAGGCTAATCTTCTCGAGGCTCCAGGCTAATCTTCTAGAGGCTACAGGCTAAACTTTTCGATGCTCCAGGCTAAACTTCTAGAGGCTCCAGCCTAAACTTCCAGAGGCTCCAGGCTAAATTTCTTTAGGCTCCAGACTAAACTTTTCCAGGCTAAACTAATTTAGGCTCAAGGCTAAACACTCTAGAGGCTCCAGGCTAATCTTCTCTAGGTTTCAGACAATACTTAGAATCCAGACTAAACTTCTTCAGACTAAACTTCTTCAGGCTCCAGACTAAACTTCTCCAGGCTAAACTAATTTAGGCTCCAGGCTAAACTTCTCCAGGCTAAACTAATTTAGGCTCCAGGCTAAACTTCTCCAGGCTAAACTAATTTAGGCTCCAGGCTAAACTTCTCTAGGTTTCAGACTATACTTAGAATCCAGACTAAACTTCTTCAGGCTAAACTTCTTTAGGCTCCAGACTAAACTTCTCCAGGCTAAACTTCTCTAGGTTTCAGACTATACTTAGGATCCAGACTAAACATCTTCAGACTAAACTTTTCTAGGCTCCAGGCTAAACGTCTCGTGTAAATGTATCTAGGCTCCAGTTTAAACTTCTGGAGCCTCCAGGCTAAACTTCTAGAGGCTCCAGGCTAAACTTCTAGAGGCTCCAGGCTAAACTTCTAAAGGCTACAGGCTAAACTTCTAGAGGCTCCAGGCTAATCTTCTAGAGGCTACAGGCTAAACTTCTAGAGGCTCCAGGCTAATCTTCTATAGGCTCCAGGCTAATCTTCTAGAGGCTCCAGGCTAATCTTCTAGAGGCTACAGGCTAAACTTCTAGAGGCTCCAGGCTAATCTTCTAGAGGCTCCAGGCTAATCTTCTAGAGACTCCAGGCTAAACTTATAGAGGCTCCAGGCTAAACTTCTAGAGGCTCCAGGCTAAACTTCTAGAGGCTCCAGGCTAATCTTCTCTAGGTTTCAGACTATACTTAGAATCCAGACTAAACTTCTTCAGGCTAAACTTCTTTAGGCTCCAGACTAAACTTCTCCAGGCTAAACTAATTTAGGCTCAAGGCTAAACTTCTAGAGGCTCCAGGCTAAACTTCTCTAGGTTTCAGACTATACTTAGAATCCAGACTAAACTTCTTCAGGCTAAACTTCTTTAGGCTCCAGACTAAACTTCTCCAGGCTAAACTTCTCTAGGTTTCAGACTATACTTAGAATCCAGACTAAACATCTTCAGGCGAAACTTCTCTAGGCTCCAGGCTAAACGTCTCGTGTAAATGTATCTAGGCTCCAGTATAAACTTCTGGAGGCTCCAGGCTAAACTTCTAGAGGCTCCAGGCTAAACTTCTAGAGGCTCCAGGCTAAACTTCTAAAGGCTACAGGCTAAACTTCTAGAGGCTCCAGGCTAAACTTCTCTAGGCTCCAGGCTAAACTTCTAGAGGCTCCAGACTATACTTAGGCTCCAGACTAAACTTCTAGAGGCTCCATGCTAAACTTCTAGAGGCTCCAGGCTAAACTTCTAGAGGTCCCAGGCTAAACTTCTAGAGGCTCCAGGCTAAACTTCTAGAGGCTCCAGGCTAAACTTCTAGAGGTCCCAGGCTAAACTTCTAGAGGCTCCAGGCTAAACTTCTAGAGGCTCCAGGCGAAACTTCTAGAGGCTCCAGGCTAAACTTCTCTAGGCTCCAGACTATACTTAGGCTCCAGGCTAAACTTCTCTAGGCTCCAGACTATACTTAGGCTCCAGGCTAATCTTCTCTAGGCTCCAGACTATACTTAGGCTCCAGACTAAACTTCTTCAGGCTAAACTTCTAGAGGCTCCAGGCTAAACTTCTCTAGCCTCCTGATTAAACTTCTCTAGCCTCCAGACTTAACAAGTGACAACTTTTATTTTTATTGTCACAAAGTCATCTGTGGAGTTAAGACAAGATCAAGGTTTAAATCTTTAACAGAGAATTTGGTATTTTCCTGAAGTTACTAAGCATAGTTTGACAAATGTAATGCCACAGTCAAACAGGATTACTTGTTTTGGGTAGGAGGGTTCACAGTTTTCCCAAAATAAATTGTACATCTCCCGACAAATCGTTGATATTATCGTTGTAGCTACATGATGATAAAAAATAGTGATACTGGGTTGCTAATTCATTGGTCCCTGCCTTCTACGGGCCTTGCAACCTGCATGGTAGCCAGTGATGGAGGGTTGAGATGGGGGGTCTTTTCTGTCCTTGTGTCATTGCCTGAATGAGCATGGAGTATTTATTTACAGTGTCTTTTTCCGACATTCCTTCCCTGTGAGTCCATACAGCCAGATCTTGGACTGCCAGAAGAGAGGAGATCACAAACCCAGCCAGGGAGTTGCAAGGCCACTGTGTGTGAGAGTACAAGGGCACTGTCAGTTCACAGCGGTTTAGAATAACCCAGAAACCACTGGGAGCTTACAACTTTGTTAGCACTGGCAGTGAAAGCTTCACAGCCAGATGACAGAGATGTTATGAGCTCTACTGGGCACAGCGGCACTGTTGCAGATACAGCTTGACGACCAAGCGAAAAAAGTCTGAAGTCGCCAATTATTATTACTGTATTCAAAGCTCCAAACTCGACCAAAATACTTTACAAAAAGTTTTGTCTGTGATTTCATCTAAGATTCAACATTTAACAAGTACATCTCTCTCTCTCTCTCTCTCTCTCTCTCTCTCTCTCTCTCTCTCTCTCTCTCTCTCTCTCTCTCTCTCTCTCTCTCTCTCTCTCTCTCTCTCTTTAAATTCAATTTCAATTTAAGGGGCTTTATTGCCATGGGAAACATATGTTTACATTACCAAAAAGACAATTTGACATTTTCTCAGTACATCTCTCTCTCCTTCTCTCTCTCCCTCTCTCTCTCCCTCTCTCTCTGTCCCTCTCCCTCTATCCCCCCCTCTCTCTCTCTCTCCCTCCTCTCTCTCTCTCCCTCTCTCTCTCTGTCCCCTCTCTCTCTGTCCCTTTCCCTCTCTCCTCTCTCTCTCTCTCTCTCTCTCTCTCTCTCCTCTCTCTCTCTCTCTCTCTCTCTCCCTCTCCCTCCTTCTTTCATGTCCTGTTAGGCAACACATTCATAACACAATTAAAAGGAGCTCTGCACATGTATCATTAACTCTGCCCCCAGATCAGAGGTCAAAAAAGCTGCCATCCGATTGGCCCAGGCCAGCCCACATGACCTTACTTGGGCATAAGTGTTGTAGAGGCCCATAAATGGCTTATTCTGAAAGTTCAGGTCAGAGCGGACGGCTCGGGCTGAGGCAGTCTGTGTATATGTAACACCGAAATAATCTAGGTGAAAAATGTTTTTGTTTCGGTCTTACACAGTATCGTGGTTTCTAGTGGTCACAGAGATTGAGTTTAAGTGGAGATGCAGATAGCCTAGCGCTGAAGAGTGTTGGGCCAGTAACCCAAAGGTCACTGGTTCGTAGACTAGGTTAAAAATCTGTCAATGTTCCCTTGAACAAGGCACTTAACCCTAATTCCTCTGGATAAGATTGTTGAAGAAAATAAAAATGGTTTGAGAGAAGGGAGCGTGATGTAACTACGTCTGTGTTGAAAGTCCTACTGTACATGCAACTCACGTCCAGAAAGAAATTAAGTTCTCACATGAGCACAAACTAAAACTTATTTAGAGCAGGACATGGACCTGTCACTAAGGTGTTGATCACATATAATACTACGTAGACACATTTCACCTCTCTAGTGTTGGTATCGACATGGACGTCACACAGGTTTTGTTTGCCAGACCTCTGTAACTTCCTTATTACCCCATTCACTGCTAGCAGTGAGCACACAACGCTAGTTTAGCATGCATCTCTAAAACCATGGATTTAAGGTGTCGCTGCTGACAGTCACCCCTTTTCTCCCAGGTTGTCTTCAGGGCCAGCTGTTAGTTGTAAGCTGTTAGCTGTTAGCTGACAGCAAAGAGGCTAACGGTCTCCCGGGTGTTGAGAGTGGGAGAAAGGTGTTAGCTTTAGCTGATAGCGAAAAGGCTCATGGTATCCAGAGGGGTTGAGAGTGGAAGAAAGGTGTTAGCTTTAGCTGGTAGCGAAGAGGCTCATGGTATCCCGAGGGGTTGAGAGTGGAAGAAAGGTGTTAGCTTTAGCTGGTAGCAAACAGGCTAACGGTATCCCGGGGGTTGAGAGTGGGAGAAAGGTGTTAGCTTTAGCTGGTAGCGAAGAGGCTAATGGTATCCCGGGAGGTTGAGAGTGAGAGAAAAGTGTTAGCTTTAGCTGATAGCAAAAAGGCTAACAGTATCCCGGGAGGTTGAGAGTGAGAGAAAGGTGTTAGCTTTAGCTGATAGCAAAAAGGCTAACAGTATCCCGGGAGGTTGAGAGTGAGAGAAAGGTGTTAGCTTTAGCTGATAGCAAAGAGGTTAATGGTATCCCGAGGGGTTGAGAGTGGGGGAAAGGTGTTAGCTTTAGTTGGTAGAGAAGAGGCTCATGGTATCCCGAGGGGTTGAGAGTGGGGGAAAGGTTTTAGCTTTAGCTGGTAGCAAAGAGGCTAACGGTATCCCGAGGGGCTGAGAGTGGGAGAAAGGTGTCAGCTTTAGTTGTTCGCGAAGAGGCTAACAATATCCTGGGGGTTGGGCGTGGGTGAGAAGGTGAGGGCCAACACTAGAAATCGACTGTTGTGATGCTGTGGAAATAGGAGAGGGCAGTGAGGGAGGAGAGGGAGGGGAGAGGGAGGGGAGGAGGAGAGAGGGAGGGAGGGAGTGGAGTGGAGTGGAGTGGAGTGGAGGGAGGGAGGGAGGGAGGGAGGGAGGGAGGGAGGGAGGGAGGGAGGGAGGGAGGGGGAGGGAGGGGGAGGGAGAGGAGAGAGAGGGAGGGGAGGGGGAGTGGAGTGGAGTGGAGGGCAGGAGGGAGGGAGGGAGGGAGGGAGAGAGGAGAGAGGGAGGGGGGAGGGGGAGTGGAGTGGAGTGGAGTGGAGTGGAGGGGGAGGGAGGGAGGGAGGGAGGGAGGGAGGGAGGGAGGGAGGGAGGGAGGGAGGGAGGGAGGGAGGGAGGGAGGGAGGGAGGGAGGGAGGGAGTGGAGTGGAGGGAGGGAGGGAGGGAGGGAGGGAGGGAGGGAGGGAGGGAGGGAGGGAGGGAGGGAGGGAGGGAGGGAGGGAGGGAGAGGGAGGAGTGGAGGGAGTGGAGTGGAGTGGAGTGGGGTGGAGGTGGAGGGAGGGAGGGAGGGAGGGGAGGGGAGAGGGAGGGGGGACAGGAGAGGGAGGGGAGGGGAGGGGAGGGGAGGGGAGGGGGGGGGGGAGGGGAGGGGAGGGGAGGGGAAAGGTGTTTCTACACCCTACACCTCTTGCTCTTCCTTACCCTGACACAGCAACACCAACTGTCACCCACCTCTCCCCCTCCTCCCCTTCCTCCTCATCCCAGCAGATGACTCCGAATCTCTGCTGTGCCCCATGCCATTCCAACCTTCACCCATTCACCTCCTCCTCCCTCGACTGTCTGTCACCCTCAGGTGTCCTCTGGGTGGTTGGCAGCTGGCAGGGGTGTGTATGTGTGAATCGTGTGTGTGTGTGTGTGTGTGTGTGTGTGTGTGTGTGTGTGTGTGTGTGTGTGTGTGTGTGTGTGTGTGTGTGTGTGTGTGTGTGTGTGTGTGTGTGTGTGTGTGTGTGTGTGTGTGTGTGTGTGTGTGTGTAGTGGCCAGGGCAGGGGTCAGTGCCAGAGATAAGCGGTCTGAGGATAGAGTTACAGACAGGTGGAGGTGTGTATCAACAAACTGATGATAATCTTGTGATGTTAATAAAATATAAGGACATTGGCTGTGTGAGACGATGACTCCATTAGTGTGTGTTCCCACACCAGACGAGGAAACAGGGCGTGAGCAAGAATGAAAAGGGGGAACCATTGGTGGACATAGCGCTGATGCTGTCTAGAACTGTCTGACATCATCTGGGATTCTATACATTCCACTGTGACCGTTTCACACATCCTGTTACATTGTTTTATGGAACACAACCCTAGTTTCCATTGTAATCAACCGACACAACATACCTGGCTAACACTGTATCTCCAGTAAATAATGGATCGTACCAATATCGGATTTAGAGGGGTGTTTATATCCTTAACAAACATCCTCCGTCCCACACGTAACCTTGGCCTTGTGTTTGGGATTAGTTATTTTTTGGACGACATCCTGGTCTGTATTTTTTTTTCAAATGGAAAACAGTTAATTAAGAATGAATAAAATATGGTGGTGCTATCGGTGGCCAGGGGAGGGGACGGGGGACGGTGGTGGGGGGGGGCATGTCTGGTGGCCTATAAGGAGTCAGATAGGGAGAGGAGCAGAGAGAGAGGGCCTAGATGAAGGTTGTTCTTGTTACGTTACAGAGTAGGCTGAGACAGGAAATGGAAGTAAAAGACAACACGAAGTGTGAGAATGCTAATGAGGGAACGATAAGAAACAGGCCAATTATAGGCAAGCAGAGAGAAAGCATTGGTTGCCTTCCAGACTTTCTTTACAACAGTAGTGCTGCACATAATACAACACTGTTATATCATATTAATACAGGGTGATATCATATAACATTATTATATCATATTAATACAGGGTGATATCATATAACATTATTATATCATATTAATACAGGGTGATATCATATAATATTATTATATCATATTAATACAGGGTGATATCATATAACATTATATCATATTAATACAGGGTATATCATATTAATACCATATTAATACAGGGTGATATCATATAACATTATTATATCATATTAATACAGGGTGATATCATATAACATTATATCATATTAATACAGGGTGATATCATATAATCATTATTATATCATATTAATACAGGGTGATTATATCATATAACATTATTATATCATATTAATACAGGGTGATATCATATAACATTATTATATCATATTAATACAGGGTGATATCATATAATTATTATATCATATTAATACAGGGTGATATCATATAACATTATATCATATTTATATCATATATTATATCATATTAATACAGGGTGATATCATATAACATTATTATATCATATTAATACAGGGTGATATCATATATCATTATTATATCATATTAATACAGGGTGATATCATATAACATTATTATATCATATTAATACAGGGTGATATCATATAACATTATTATATCATATTAATACAGGGTGATATCATATAACATTATTATATCATATTAATACAGGGTGATATCATATAACATTATATCATATTAATACAGGGTGATATCATATAACATCGATAAAGTTTTCTTCACTGTAGTACACCCTAACCCTAACCCTAACCCTGTACTTTGCTCTGTTCATCTTTCTCTCGATCCTGCCAAGTCTCCCAGTCCCTGCCACTGGATGTTGCCACCGCCATGCTTCACCGTAGGGATGTTGCCACCGCCATGCTTCACCGTAGGGATGGTGCCACCGCCATGCTTCACCGTAGGGATGGTGCCACCGCCATGCTTCACCGTAGGGATGGTGCCAGGTAACGCTTGGCATTCAGGTCAACGAGTTCAATTTTGGTCTCATCAGACCAGAGCATCTTCTTTCTCATGGTCTGAGAGTCTTTAGGCAAACTCCAAGCGGGCTGTCATGTGCCTTTTACTGAGGAGAGTCTGAACACTTTCCCAAGGCATTTCATATGTGTATGTCTGTGTGTGTGTGTGTGTGTGTGTGTGTGTGTGTGTGTGTGTGTGTGTGTGTGTATGTCTGTGTGTATGTGTTTGTGTGTGTGTGTAGGTGCGTGCATGTATTTCCGCTGCAGTGTGCGTGTCTGTGTGGGTGGAGTACATGTGTGTGTTTGCCATGGTGTGAACCATCCAATACATCTCTCAACGGCTCCTCCTCACCTGCAGAGTGAAAGGTTTATCACCTTGGAAACACATGCATAAGTATCAGCACCCAGTCTGGCACTGCACTCTTCATCACGCACGCACGCACGCACGCACGCACGCACGCACACACACACCCTCCACATCACAAACCTGCTAAAAACAAGTGAAAATAAGCTTGTTGATTTGTTATCTTGTGACAGGGTGCCAGTGTCACTGCCATACAGGTCCCCTATAGCGTTCTGCAGGAAGGAACAAGGTGTGGGGTGGAACACATTTACCCAAATCACCGTATGGTTGTTGTCGAATGAAACCAACTCATTTTGTATGTTACCGGCACAACTACGCTTGCTAAATTAACACTTTTCATGGTAAGATCGGGAAATGTGGATTTTTGTGGGGAAAATATATTTTGTTGTATTATATTCATTCTCAACCATAGGTCACAAGGTGTAGAAACAAAAGTTAGGCTGAGATTCCAGCCGGATCGCTCAAGATTGAAATTGGAAGTCTGTCCATGTCCTCTATGGTCCATCTCTGGTCACTCTTGGTCCAGAGGTTCGCACCACTGTATAGTGTGTGTGTGTGTCCTCCTCCTCCTCCTCCTCCTCCTCCTCCTCCTCCTCCTCCTCCTCCTCCTCCTCCTCCTCCTCCTCCTCCTCCCTCCTCCTCCTCCTCCTCCTCCTCCTCCCCACTCTGGATCTGGGAGACCATTACAGTAGGCTTCCCCAACCTCTCCTCTTCCTCCTCCTCCTCCTCCTCTCCCCTCTCCCCATGGATCTGGGAGACCATTACAGTAGGCTTCCCCCCTGGATCAACCTCTCCTCTATCTCCTCCTCCAGTCAGATGTGGTAATGCTGTACCACTCACCCCTCTCTGGATCTAGGAAACCATTACAGTAGGCTTCCCCAACCTCTCCTCGATCTCCTCCTCCAGTCAGATGAGGTAATGCTGTACCACTCACCCCTCTCTGGATCTAGGAGACCATTACAGTAGGCTTCCCCAACCTCTCCTCTTCCTCCTCCTCCTCCTCCTCTCCCCTCTATGGATCTAGGAGACCATTACAGTAGGCTTCCCCAACCTCTCCTCTATCTCCTCCTCCAGTCAGATGTGGTAATGCTGTACCACTCACCCCTCTCTGGATCTAGGAAACCATTACAGTAGGCTTCCCCAACCTCTCCTCGATCTCCTCCTCCTCCTCACCCCTCTCTTGATCTAGGAGGCCATTACAGTAGGCTTCCCCAACCTCTCCTCTATCTCCTCCTCCAGTCAGATGTGGTAATGCTGTACCACTCACCCCTTGCCTGCTTTCCTTCCACCATGTCGTCATTTATTAGGCTTAGATTAAATCTGGCGAAACTCAATATTTTAATTGAATGTTTAGAGCCGAAGCGTTCTCAGTGATAAATTTCCGTTGGCACCCTGCGTTCCACTATCATGTTTCTGGCCTAATTACATTTACATAAATGATGTTCCACAGAATCACTATTCAGGTGGGGGAGAGGAGGAGAGGAGGGGTGAGAGAGAGGGGGGTGAGGGGAGGACGGCTGAGGAGAGGATTTGAGAGAGCGAGAGAGAGAGCGAGAGAGAGAGAGAGAGAGAGAGAGAGAGAGAGAGAGAGAGAGAGAGAGAGAGAGAGAGAGAGAGAGAGAGAGAGAGAGAGAGAGAGAGATTAGTGTGAAGGGTTACGGGCAACCTGAATGGATGTTGGCATTGGGTTGGGCATTGACTATAGTGTTGGGTTGGGGATTGACTATGGTGTTGGGTTGGGCATTGACTATAGTGTTGGGTTTGGTTGGGCATTGACTATAGTGTTGGGTTGGGCATTGACTATAGTGTTGGGTTGGGCATTGACTATAGTGTTGGGTTGGGCATTGACTATAGTGTTGGGTTGGGTTGGGCATTGACTATAGTGTTGGGTTGGGTTGGGCATTGACTATAGTGTTGGGTTGGGTTGGGTTGGGTTGGGCATTGACTATAGTGTTGGGTTGGGCATTGACTATAATGTTGGCATTGGGTTGTGCATTGACTATAGTGTTGGGTTGGGTTGGGCATTAACTATAGTGTTGGGTTGGGTTGGGCATTAACTATAGTGTTGGGTTGGGTTGGGCATTGACTATCATGTTGGGTTGGGTTGGGTATTGACTATAGTGTTGGGTTGGGTTGGGTTGGGAATTACCTATAGTGTTGGGCTGGGTTGGGAATTGACTGTAGTGATGGGTTGGGTTGGTCATTGTCTATAGTGTTGGGTTGGGTTGGGCATTGACTATAGTGTTGGGTTGGGTTGGGCATTGACTATAATGTTGGCATTGGGTTGTGCATTGACTATAGTGTTGGGTTGGGTTGGACATTAACTATAGTGTTGGGTTGGGTTGGGCATTGACTATCGTGTTGGGTTGGGTTGGGTATTGACTATAGTGTTGGGTTGGGTTGGGTTGGGTTGGGCATTGACTATAGTGTTGGGTTGGGTTGGGCATTGACTATAGTGTTGGCATTGGATTGGGAATTGACTATAGTGTTGGGTTGGAAATTGACTATAGTGTTGGGTTGGGTTGGTCATTGACTATAGTGTTGGGTTGGGTTGGGCATTGACTATAGTGTTGGGTTGGACATTGACTATAGTGTTGGGTTGGGTTGGTCATTGACTATAGTGTTGGGTTGGGTTGGTCATTGACTATAGTGTTGGGTTGGGTTGGGCATTGACTATAGTGTTGGGTTGGACATTGACTATAGTGTTGGGTTGGGCATTGACTATAGTGTTGGGCTGGGCATTGACTATAGTGTTGGGTTGGACATTGACTATAGTGTTGGGTTGGACATTGACTATAGTGTTGGGTTGGGCATTGACTATAGTGTTGGGTTGGGTTGGGCATTGACTATAGTGTTGGGTTGGTCATTGACTATAGTTTTGGGTTGGGTTGGGCATTGACTATAGTGTTGGGTTGGTCATTGACTATAGTGTTGGGTTGGTCATTGACTATACTGTTGGGTTGGGCATTGACTATAGTGTTGGGTTGGGCATTGACTATAGTGTTGGGTTGGACATTGACTATAGTGTTGGGTTGGTCATTGACTATAGTGTTGGGTTGGGTTGGACATTGACTATAGTGTTGTCATTGGGTTGGACATTGACTATAGTGTTGTCATTGGATTGGGAATTGACTATAGTGTTGGGTTGGAAATTGACTATAGTGTTGGGTTGGGTTGGTCATTGACTATAGTGTTGGGTTGGTCATTGACTATAGTGTTGGGTTGGGTTGGGCATTGACTATAGTGTTGGGTTGGGCATTGACTATAGTGTTGGGTTGGACATTGACTATAGTGTTGGGTTGGGCATTGACTATAGTGTTGGGTTGGACATTGACTATAGTGTTGTCATTGGGTTGGGCATTGACTATAGTGTTGGGTTGGGTTGGGCATTGACTATAGTGTTGTGTTGGTCATTGACTATAGTGTTGGGTTTGCATTGACTATAGTGTTGGGTTGGGTTGGGCATTGACTATAGTGTTGTGTTGGTCATTGTCTATAGTGTTGGGTTGGGTTGGACATTGACTATTGTGTTGTCATTGGGTTGGGCATTGACTATAATGTTGGGTTGGGTTGGGCATTGACTATAGTGTTGGGTTGGGTTGAGCATTGACTATAGTGTTGTGTTGGTCATTGTCTATAGTGTTGGGTTGGGTTGGACATTGACTATAGTGTTGTCATTGGGTTGGGCATTGACTATAGTGTTGGGTTGGGTTGGGCATTGACTATAGTGTTGTGTTGGTCATTGACTATAGTGTTGGGTTGGTCATTGACTATAGTGTTGGGTTGGTCATTGACTATAGTGTTGGGTTGATCATTGACTATAGTGTTGGGTTGGGCATTGACTATAGTGTTGGGTTGGGCATTGACTATAGTGTTGGGTTGGGCATTGACTATAGTGTTGGGTTGGGTTGGACATTGACTATAGTGTTGGGATGGGCATTGACTATAGTGTTGTGTTGGACATTGACTATAGTGTTGGGTTGGGTTGGGCATTGACTATACTGTTGGGTTGGGCATTGACTATAGTGTTGGGTTGGGCATTGACTATAGTGTTGGGTTGGACATTGGCTATAGTGTTGGGTTGGGTTGGGCGTTGACTATACTGTTGTGTGGACATTGGCTATAGTGTTGGGATGGGCATTGACTATAGTGTTGGGTTGGTCATTGACTATAGTGTTGGGTTGGACATTGACTATAGTGTTGGGTTGGACATTGACTATAGTGTTGGGCTGGGGATTGACTATAGTGTTGGGTTGGTCATTGACTATAGTGTTGGGTTGGGCATTGACTATAGTGTTGGGTTGGACATTGACTATAGTGTTGGGTTGGGTTGGGCATTGACTATAGTGTTGTGTTGGACATTGACTATAGTGTTGGGTTCGACATTGACTATACTGTTGGGTTGGGTTGGGCATTGACTATAGTGTTGGGTTGGGCATTGACTATAGTGTTGGGTTGGGCATTGACTATAGTGTTGGGTTGGGCATTGACTATAGTGTTGGGTTGGGCATTGACTATAGTGTTGGGTTGGACATTGACTATAGTGTTGGGTTGGGTTGGGCATTGACTATAGTGTTGGGTTGGGTTGGGCATTGACTATACTGTTGTGTTGGACATTGACTATAGTGTTGGGTTGGACATTGACTATACTGTTGGGTTGGGTTGGACATTGACTATAGTGTTGGGTTGGACATTGACTATACTGTTGTGTTGGACATTGACTATAGTGTTGGGTTGGACATTGACTATAGTGTTGGGTTGGACATTGACTATAGTGTTGGGTTGGACATTGACTATAGTGTTGGGTTGGACATTGACTATAGTGTTGGGTTGGGCATTGACTATAGTGTTGGGTTGGTCATTGACTATAGTGTTGGGTTGGGCATTGACTATAGTGTTGGGTTGGTCATTGACTATAGTGTTGGGTTGGACATTGACTATAGTGTTGGGTTGGGCATTGACTATAGTGTTGGGTTGGTCATTGACTATAGTGTTGGGTTGGGCATTGACTATAGTGTTGTGTTGGGCATTGACTATAGTGTTGGGTTGGGCATTGACTATAGTGTTGGGTTGGACATTGACTATAGTGTTGGATTGGACATTGACTATACTGTTGGGTTGGGTTGGGCATTGACTATAGTGTTGGGTTGGACATTGACTATACTGTTGGGTTGGGTTGGGCATTGACTATAGTGTTGGGTTGGGCATTGACTATAGTGTTGGGTTGGGCATTGACTATAGTGTTGGGTTGGACATTGACTATAGTGTTGGGTTGGACATTGACTATACTGTTGGGTTGGGTTGGGCATTGACTATAGTGTTGGGTTGGGTTGGACATTGACTATAGTGTTGGGTTGGGTTGGGCATTGACTATAGTGTTGGGTTGGGTTGGGCATTGACTATACTGTTGTGTTGGACATTGACTATAGTGTTGGGTTGGACATTGACTATACTGTTGGGTTGGGTTGGACATTGACTATAGTGTTGGGTTGGACATTGACTATACTATAGTGTTGGGTTGGACATTGACTATAGTGTTGTTGGTGACTATAGTGTTGGGTTGGACATTGACTATAGTGTTGGGTTGGACATTGACTATAGTGTTGGGTTGGGCATTGACTATAGTGTTGGGTTGGTCATTGACTATAGTGTTGGGTTGGGCATTGACTATAGTGTTGGGTTGGTCATTGACTATAGTGTTGGGTTGGACATTGACTATAGTGTTGGGTTGGGCATTGACTATAGTGTTGGGTTGGTCATTGACTATAGTGTTGGGTTGGGCATTGACTATAGTGTTGTGTTGGGCATTTACTATAGTGTTGGGTTGGGCATTGACTATAGTGTTGGGTTGGACATTGACTATAGTGTTGGATTGGACATTGACTATACTGTTGGGTTGGGTTGGGCATTGACTATAGTGTTGGGTTGGCCATTGACTATACTGTTGGGTTGGGTTGGGCATTGACTATAGTGTTGGGTTGGGCATTGACTATAGTGTTGGGTTGGGCATTGACTATAGTGTTGGGTTGGACATTGACTATAGTGTTGGGTTGGACATTGACTATACTGTTGGGTTGGACATTGACTATAGTGTTGGGTTGGACATTGACTATAGTGTTGGGTTGGACATTGACTATAGTGTTGGGTTGGACATTGACTATACTGTTGGGTTGGGTTGGGCATTGACTATACTGTTGTGTTGGACATTGACTATAGTGTTGGGTTGGACATTGACTATACTGTTGTGTTGGGTTGGACATTGACTATAGTGTTGGGTTGGACATTGACTATACTGTTGTGTTGGACATTGACTATAGTGTTGGGTTGGACATTGACTATAGTGTTGGGTTGGTCATTGACTATAGTGTTGGGTTGGACATTGACTATAGTGTTGGGTTGGACATTGACTATAGTGTTGGGTTGGGATTGACTATAGTGTTGGGTTGGTCATTGACTATAGTGTTGGGTTGGGCATTGACTATAGTGTTGGGTTGGTCATTGACTATAGTGTTGGGTTGGACATTGACTATAGTGTTGGGTTGGGCATTGACTATAGTGTTGGGTTGGTCATTGACTATAGTGTTGGGTTGGGCATTGACTATAGTGTTGGTTGGGCATTGACTATAGTGTTGGGTTGGGCATTGACTATAGTGTTGGGTTGGACATTGACTATAGTGTTGGATTGGACATTGACTATACTGTTGGGTTGTTGGGCATTGACTATAGTGTTGGGTTGGACATTGACTATACTGTTGGGTTGGGTTGGGCATTGACTATAGTGTTGGGTTGGGCATTGACTATAGTGTTGGGTTGGGCATTGACTATAGTGTTGGGTTGGACATTGACTATAGTGTTGGGTTGGACATTGACTATACTGTTGGGTTGGGTTGGGCATTGACTATAGTGTTGGGTTGGGTTGGACATTGACTATAGTGTTGGGTTGGGTTGGGCATTGACTATAGTGTTGGGTTGGGTTGGGCATTGACTATACTGTTGTGTTGGACATTGACTATAGTGTTGGGTTGGACATTGACTATACTGTTGGGTTGGGTTGGACATTGACTATAGTGTTGGGTTGGACATTGACTATACTGTTGTGTTGGACATTGACTATAGTGTTGGGTTGGACATTGACTATAGTGTTGGGTTGGACATTGACTATAGTGTTGGGTTGGACATTGACTATAGTGTTGGGTTGGACATTGACTATAGTGTTGGGTTGGGCATTGACTATAGTGTTGGGTTGGTCATTGACTATAGTGTTGGGTTGGGCATTGACTATAGTGTTGGGTTGGTCATTGACTATAGTGTTGGGTTGGACATTGACTATAGTGTTGGGTTGGGCATTGACTATAGTGTTGGGTTGGTCATTGACTATAGTGTTGGGTTGGGCATTGACTATAGTGTTGTGTTGGGCATTTACTATAGTGTTGGGTTGGGCATTGACTATAGTGTTGGGTTGGACATTGACTATAGTGTTGGATTGGACATTGACTATACTGTTGGGTTGGGTTGGGCATTGACTATAGTGTTGGGTTGGACATTGACTATACTGTTGGGTTGGGTTGGGCATTGACTATAGTGTTGGGTTGGGCATTGACTATAGTGTTGGGTTGGGCATTGACTATAGTGTTGGGTTGGACATTGACTATAGTGTTGGGTTGGACATTGACTATACTGTTGGGTTGGACATTGACTATAGTGTTGGGTTGGACATTGACTATAGTGTTGGGTTGGACATTGACTATAGTGTTGGGTTGGACATTGACTATACTGTTGGGTTGGGTTGGGCATTGACTATAGTGTTGGGTTGGACATTGACTATAGTGTTGGGTTGGGTATTGACTATAGTGTTGGGTTGGTCATTGACTATAGTGTTGGGTTGGACATTGACTATAGTGTTAGGTTGGACATTGACTATAGTGTTGGGTTGGTCATTGACTATAGTGTTGGGTTGGTCATTGACTATAGTGTTGGGTTGGACATTGACTATAGTGTTGGGTTGGGTTGGATCCTGTTTTTGATGTTTTACTCTTGAGGAACTAAGACTGGCAGATCGGTGATCTACAGATGCCCAGTTCTTTTCTAATGCCATTACATAAAGCTAGTTAAGTTTGGCTAAATCATATCAGTCAATGTTACTCAATTTAATATTTTCAAAGCCACAACCTTAGTTCATATTAAATCAATATTCCTGGACTGGACTATTGGATTAGACTTCATCTTTAGCCTGTAATTAACTTCTCTCACTGAGAAATCTACCAGCCTGTTACCTGTTGTCTTTACATCAAAGAGGAAATCAGTTTACTGTGCTCCTCAGAAATGTCAAAATGTACATCCTAAATTGTACCCTTTCCCTATATAGTGTACTACTTTGGACCAGGACCCATAGAAATCTGGTCAACAGCAGTGCACTATGTAGGGAAAAGAATGTCATTGGGGATGAAGACAAAGACAGGTGTGAAGACAGACAGAATCAGAATCACGTTTATTCTCTAGTACACTTACCAGAACGTTCCTTAGGGTGAAGATGCTGCCAGAAATAAACAATGTATACTGATCAAAAATATAAACAAAACATGCAACAATTTCTACGGTTTTACTGAGTTACAGTTAATTAAAGGAAATCAGTCAATTCAAGAGGGCTTTATTACAAACAGAAGTACTCATCGGTTTCACCAGCTGTCCGGGTGGCTGGTCTCAGACATTCCGACAGCTGAAGAAACCGGATTTGGAGGTCCTGGGCTGGCGTGATTACACGTGGTTTGCGGTTGAGAGGCTGGTTGAATGTACTGCCAAAATCTCTAAAACGACATTGGAGGCAGCTAATGGTAGCGAAGTTAACATTAAATGATCTGGCAACAGCTCTGCTGGACATTCCTGCAGTCAGCATGCCAACTGTAAGCTCCATCAAATCGTGTGTTATGTTGTGTGACAAAAGTGCACATTTTAATGTGGACTTTTATTGTCCCCAGCACAAGGTGCACCTGTGTAATGAGAATGCTGTTGAATCAGCTTCTTGATATGCCACACCTGTCAGGTGGATGGGATTATCTTGGCAAAGGAGAAATGCTCCCTAACAGGGATGAAAACAAATTTGTGCACTACATTTTAGAGAAATAAGCTTTTTTTTTTGTGTATTGACCATTTTCTGGGATATTTTCTTAAAGCTCATGAAACATGGGGACCAACATTTTACATTTTGCCTTCATATTATGCACATCATACAGAATTAACAGTATCGAAAAAGTAAACATAAAACATAAAACTTTGGAGTATAGGCTGGTTACAGTGGGGACTATACCTATGCTATATCTATGTAGACGGAGGGAGGGATGTTGCCATGGTGAATATATACAGTGTTGTGTGGAGGTGTACATAGTGCAAATGTATTATAGCACAGATTAGTATTGAGATCAGGGATGAAAAGGTGCAGTAATAGATTATTACAGTATGAGTCATAATTGCCATAAAACCTGGCAGTGAAAACAAGGAAATGGTTCCAATCGTTATTTTCCACCATTTATTTCTCCCATCGGGGATTTGAAAAACACTTAAAATAAGGGCTGTGTTTTGTTTAGGCTTACCCTGGTTTAGGCTTACCCTGGTTTAGGCTTACCCTGGTTTAGGCTTACCCTGGTTTAGGCTTACCCTGGTTTAGCCTTACCCTGGCTTAGGCTTACCCTGGTTTAGGCTTACCCTGGTTTAGGCTTACCCTGGTTTAGGCTTACCCTGGCTTAGGCTTACCCTGGTTTAGGCTTACCCTGGCTTAGGCTTACCCTGGTTTAGGCTTACCCTGGCTTAGGCTTACCCTGGTTTAGGCTTACCCTGGTTTAGGCTTACCCTGGTTTAGGCTTACCCTGGCTTAGGCTTACCCTGGTTTAGGCTTACCCTGGTTTAGGCTTACCCTGGCTTAAGTTTACCCTGTTTTAGGCTTACCCTGGCTTAGGCTTACCCTGGCTTAAGCTTACCCTGGCTTAGGCTTACCCTGGCTTGACGATAACTGTGTTATCCCCTCTAGGAAAAAGATAACTTTTTTTTACCCACCAAAAATGAAATGGTAATTAGCTGCTAATGTGGCTATCATAAATAACTGCAAATACCATGAGGATCTAGATGACACTGCTGAATCGAGACAAAGGTAAGAATCTCTGGATGAACTATCTAATAGTAGCTAAATGTAGTAGTGAATACCTTGGAAAAATTGTATTTAAATGGACAATTCTCTGAACTGTCTGGTGCAAGTTTAAAATTGACACAATACCTGTTCGTAAAGGTGTCTGCTAGAGATGACGTGCAGGAACAGCCATGGATTTGTAGTTTTGTATAATGTCTATTTTGATGCTAAATATAATTTTTGAATCTGATAGTAAATAGAGCACAATATATTGATAAGAGACACCTCCAATGTGGGTCTCTATCGGCTCAATGCAAAGTCACTTAATCCCTATGAGCCCGACGGCCGGTTGATGAGGACCACAGCACGGGGGGGAAGACAATGTTCAGAAACCTAAACCGTCTACCAGAGCGGAGGCTTTGAAAAACGGGATGTCCGGGATGGGCAAAGTCGGTCGATGATCTGATCTGGATAAGAGCGTCTGCTAAATGACTTAAATGTAAATGTAAATGATCTGCACACTTTGTTGTTCGTTGTTCTGGAGGCATACAGGTCAATGATGGTGGGTAGGAGACAGCCTTCACCGTAGATCAGACTACACTTCGTTGTTCTGGAGGCGTACAGGTCCATGA
>NW_025748371.1:0-25000 GCF_021184085.1 Oncorhynchus gorbuscha
AATATCCATACTGTTTACATTGATATCCATACTGTTTACATTAATATCCATACTGTTTACATTGATATCCATACTGTTTACATTAATATCCATACTGTTTACATTAATATCCATACGGTTTACATTAATATCCATACTGTTTACATTAATATCCATACTGTTTACATTAATATCCATGATTGTTGAGATCAGCGTAAAGTAAAACCACACAGATTTGGTCAGGAACCTGTAAGATGGCAGCTATCCACCTCTGCAGCACCATCCTGGATACCCCTGAGCCCAGGTTTAATATATTTTCACTACTTAGTTAACATACTTCTCACACTTCTTGAAAACTGTAAGCACCTTCCTTTGAAGGGCCTTGGCTTCGACGTAAATAGACTACCTCATTGCTTGTTAGATTGGATTAGAGCAGTGCACTTCTTCGGTTCTGATGCACGATCAACAGTATACCAGAAGAGGTCGCAATTTGCTTTGAAATCAGACGTAGTCCTCACTGTTGCGCTAATGCCGAGGGGAAAGGAGAGAGAGAGAGGGTGTCGGGCAGGGGGAAAGGATTGTTTCCCTGGACGATACTAATGGCTGTGACTCCATTACAGACTAACCCTAACCCTACAATATAAGTGGCTTTACATGTGTTTTCATTGCCAAAGCAAGTGGAATAGATAATAAAACAAAAGTGAAATAAACAATACAAAATAAACAGTAAACATTACACCCAGAGAAGTTCCTAAAGAATAAAGACATTTCACATCTCATATTATGTCTATATACAGTGTTGTAACGATGTGCAAATAGTTAAAGTACAAACTGGGGAAAAAATAAACATAAATATAGGTTGTATTTACAACGGTGTTTGTTATTCGCTGGTTGTCTCTCTCTCTCTCTCTCTCTCTCTCTCTCTCTCTCTCTCTCTCTCTCTCTCTCTCTCTCACCAGCACCTTGCCAGCCTCTCGTGTCATTGGCCACCTGCTGTGAGCCAGTAGCGACTCCACAGTGACACCTTCACAGAGCAGAGTAAACAGGACAAATCGGTTCTCCCTATAGACCGCACTAACCAACCAGCGAACCAAAACAGTTTCTTATACCGGTCCAACCAGACTTCACGAGAAGTCTGATTATAGTAGCCCACCCAACCAGAGAGCTGATCAAACTTGACAACCTGCTGTTTTTTGTTTTGTTTGTTGTTACAGGCAGCAGGAGAGACAGTGCTCCTTGCTAGGCGACGGATCTAATCATTAACCTCGGTTAGTTTCCCCCTCACCGGAGGAGCCTCTTGGATGGATATATCATGGCTACGTTTGTCTGCAGGGTTCAGTTCTTAGACGATACCGATCCGTTCAACAGCACCAATTTCCCGGAGCCGACCCGACCACCGCACTACACGTTCCGAGAAGATATCCCTCTGATCAATCAGATAGCAGGAGTCCACCGGCTACTTCGAGCCCCGCATAAGGTTTGCAATGTTTTCATTTTTACCACACCTATTTTATTCTGGATTAATCCATTTCAATGTTCTTTTTGTTTATTCATATATAAACTTGGCAATGCCGTGTCAGTCACAAACTTTACCTATTTTTTTTTAAAGATCAACCGTGAACGCAGTTTGATTTTGCAGAAAGGCAAGGTTACTTGCGTGGCTGCAATCGTATTTGGTGCAACACACTTTAACACCGATGTCAAAGACACTCAATAGTATTTCTTTGACTATATTTGTCTCTCTCGTTTTTTTCTCCACGTATTTCACCACCGCAGCATATTTAGCTACAGACTGTGGTTTATCGTATTCCTGCATGACTTGTCGCCGGGTGGGTTTTCTATTCGTGTGTCACAGCGACAGGTGGGCGCGAGGCTTTAGTTTCGTTCAGCCAGCCCGATATATAACCGGATGAACGCGCGCGCTCCGACCCATTCATTAAAAATACAAAATAACATTGACGGTCACGGGAAGAGTGATGTGGAGTCGGCATCTAAAGCACTCATATAGGTGTCTGAGATTATGCAAACCCTTGCTAGAATGTTGTGTGTGTGTGTGTTTGTATCTCAGTGCGTGTGACACACACACACACACACACACACACACACACACACACACACACACACACACACACACACACACACACACACACACACACACACACACACACACACACACACACACACACACACACACACACACACACACACACACACACACACAGGGAGAGAGGGTCACACATGTCCAATACATCAGAATGGTTTTCCAGACCAGAAGTAATTCCGCAGCGAGGCCATCTTTAAAAGCCACAGAACAACTGTCAGATGTCCCTGAGAGTGAGGCGCAGACATCCTGATGACCTACTGTAGCCTGCACATGCATTGCCTTGTTGTTTGTGTTTGTAGCGTTTTTAATTGAGTTATTAAGAATCGCGATTCCAGTCGCGGATGTTGAACAGCAAGTCATACGCTCTTAGAAGTGCTACTTAGAACCTAAACGGGTTCTTCGGCTGTTTTGCATAGGAGAACCCGTTTTTGAATAACTATTTTGAGTTCCAGATAGAACCCTTGTCAGTTCCATGTTGAACCCTTTCCTCAGAGGGTCTACCAGGAAGCAAAAAGGTTCTCCTAGGGGACAACTGAAGAACCCCCTTTTTGGAACCCTTTTGGTCTCGAGAGTGTAGAACTCCATAGAACCCTGTTCTAAAGTAGTGCACTACTACCCTATAGAACCTGGTCTAAAGTAGTGCACTACTACCCTATAGACCCTGGTCTAAAGTAGTGCACTACTACCCTATAGACCCTGGTCTAAAGTAGTGCACTACTACCCTATAGACCCTGGTCTAAAGTAGTGCACTACTACCCTATAGACCCTGGTCTAAAGTAGTGCACTACTACCCTATAGACCCTGGTCTAAAGTAGTGCACTACTACCCTATAGAACCTGGTCTAAAGTAGTGCACTACTACCCTATAGACCCTGGTCTAAAGTAGTGCACTACTACCCTATAGACCCTGGTATAAAGTAGTGCACTACTACCCTATAGACCCTGGTCTAAAGTAGTGCACTACTACCCTATAGAACCTGGTCTAAAGTAGTGCACTACTACCCTATAGACCCTGGTCTAAAGTAGTGCATTACTACCCTATAGACCCTGGTCTAAAGTAGTGCACTACTACCCTATAGACCCTGGTATAAAGTAGTGCACTACTACCCTATAGACCCTGGTCTAAAGTAGTGCACTACTACCCTATAGACCCTGGTCTAAAGTAGTGCACTACTACCCTATAGACCCTGGTCTAAAGTAGTGCACTACTACCCTATAGACCCTGGTCTAAAGTAGTGCCCTACTACCCTATAGACCCTGGTCCCAAAGTAGTGCACTACTACCCTATAGACCCTGGTCTAAAGTAGTGCACTACTACCCTATAGACCCTGGTCTAAAGTAGTGCACTACTACCCTATAGACCCTGGTCTAAAGTAGTGCACTACTACCCTATAGACCCTGGTCTAAAGTAGTGCCCTACTACCCTATAGACCCTGGTCTAAAGTAGTGCACTACTACCCTATAGACCCTGGTCTAAAGTAGTGCACTACTACCCTATAGACCCTGGTCTAAAGTAGTGCACTATTACCCTATAGACCCTGGTCTAAAGTAGTGCACTACTACCCTATAGACCCTGGTCTAAAGTAGTGCACTACTACCCTATAGACCCTGGTCTAAAGTAGTGAACTACTACTACCCTATAGACCCTGGTCTAAAGTAGTGCACTACTACCCTATAGACCCTGGTATAAAGTAGTGCACTACTACCCTATAGACCCTGGTCTAAAGTAGTGCACTACTACCCTATAGACCCTGGTCTAAAGTAGTGCACTATGGAATAGGGTGCCATTTAGGATGAAGACATAAATATAAACTGTCTGGTTAGGAACCATCACATCAGGTTATAAACTGTCTGGTTAGGAACCATCACATCAGGTTATAAACTGTCTGGTTAGGAACCATCACATCAGGTTATAACCTGTCATATTGGTGTCATAGCAACATCTGTCTGGTTTAGTAGGATGGATGGATCACAGGGATCTCTCTCTCTGTCTCTCTCTCTCTCTCTCTCTCTCTCTCTCTCTCTGTCTCTCTCTGTCTCTCTCTGTCTCTCTCTCTCTCTCTCTCTCTCTCTCTCTCTCTCTCCCTCTCTCTCTCTCTCTCTCTCTCTCTCTCTCTCTCTCTCTCTCTCTCTCTCTCTCTCTCTCTCTCTCTCCCTCTCTCTCTCTCTCTCTCTCTCTCTCTCTCTCTCTCTCTGTCTCTCTCTCTCTCTCTCTCTCTCTCTCTCTCTCTCTCTCTCTCTCTCTCTCTCTCTCTCTCTCTCTCTCTGTCTCTCTCTCTCTGTCTCTCTCTCTCTGTCTCTCTCTCTCTCTCTCTGTCTCTCTCTCTCTCTGTCTCTGTCTCTCTCTCTCTCTCTCTCTCTCTCTGTCTCTCTCTCTGTCTCTCTCTCTCTGTCTCTGTCTCTGTCTCTGTCTCTCTGTCTCTCTCTCTCCCTCTCCCAATCTCCTCTCTCTCTCTCTCTCTCTCTCTCTCTCTCTCTCTCTCTCTCTCTCTTCCTCTCTCTCTATCTCTTCCTCTCTCTCTCTTCCTCTCTCTCTCTCTCTCTCTCTCTCTCTCTCCTCTCTCTCTCTCTCCCTCGCTCTCTCCCTCTCTTTCTCTCCTCTCTCTCTCTCTCTCTCTCTCTCCTTCTCTCTCTCTGTTTGTCCTCCTCCTAACATGTCATTATGAGACCGTGCGTTTCTGATTGGCTGTTGCGCTGAGATCTGTAACATGTAAAATATAGCCTAGTGTCCCAGAATGCCTGTGGGTTAGGGCTGAGCCTCACAATACTTTGTTCTCCTTTGCATTGGCTCTCTGTGGTTTTTACTGCCTGATGATCACTTCTTCCTCTGTCTCCCCGGTCCTGTTGGAGTCTCAGACGAAACACTACTCACTAGCATCCACCGTGACAGAGTAAACTCAAATCTAACCCACGGAATGGTCTGAAAGTGTGTGTGTGATTGTGTGTGTACGTGTGCATTCCACGTTCGTTTGTGTCTTGCTCTGTCTTTTTTTTTGGTGTGCGTTTAGGTCTGTGTCCACATGGTCACGTGTTTACATTTGTGTGAATGTTTTTTTTTTAGCAGGTAAGTCTGGAATCGAACCAAAGACAACGTTATACGTACAACTAACCTAACCCTGAAACGCAAATCTAATCCCTGGCCAATCCCCTTGTCCTCCAGACAGACAGGCAGGCAGACGGACAGACAGACAGACAGACAGACAGACAGACAGACAGACAGACAGACAGACAGACAGACAGACAGACAGACAGACAGACAGACAGACAGACAGACAGACAGACAGACAGACAGACAGGCAGACGGACAGACGGACAGGCAGGGCAGCAGGGAAGCCGAGAGGTATACGAGTAGCTTAAAGCTTGAAGACTCCTTGTCCTCTCCTGTGTGTAGAAGCATTTGAAAGGTTTCCATTCTGGACTACACTTTTACATTATGACTCTGTTCAATTAACTCAGCAGGCAAAGTCACTAAACAGACACAAGTTACAGTAGACATATTATAGTGACCTAATAGGACAGCTGTGAAGTAGCTACAGTAGACATATTATAGTGACCAATAGGACAGCTGTGATGTAGCTACAGTAGATTTGCATATTATAGTGACCAATAGGACAGCCGTGAAGTAGCTACAGTAGACATATTATAGTGACCAATAGGACAGCTGTGATGTAGCTACAGTAGATTTGCATATTATAGTGACCAATAGGACAGCTGTGATGTAGCTACAGTAGATTTGCATATTATAGTAACCAATAGGACAGCTGTGATGTAGCTACAGTATACATATTATAGTGACCAATAGGACAGCTGTGAAGTAGCTACAGTAGATTTGCATATTATAGTGACCAATAGGACAGCTGTGAAGTAGCTACAGTAGATTTGCATATTATAGTGACCAATAGGACAGCTGTGATGTAGCTACAGTAGATTTGCATATTATAGTGACCAATAGGACAGCTGTGAAGTAGCTACAGTAGATTTGCATATTATAGTGACCAATAGGACAGCTGTGAAGTAGCTACAGTAGACATATTATAGTGACCAATAGGACAGCTGTGAAGTAGCTACAGTAGATTTGCATATTATAGTGACCAATAGGACAGCTGTGATGTAGCTACAGCAGATTTGCATATTATAGTGACCAATAGGACAGCTGTGATGTAGCTACAGTAGATTTGCATATAATAGCAACCAATAGGACAGCTTTGATGTAGCTACAGTAGCCTATACTAAGTCTCTGGCTCTAACTAACAGTAAACTCTCGTCCTACCATATTAGTGGCTCTCAGCATCAGATCTATAATCAGTTGCAACATGACCTTTTCAATGCACCACCCAGGGACTCTGGACTCATATATTTCATGAGTGAACAGACATGGATAGTCTTCAAATTGTGGTTCTTCTAGTCTCTTGTCACAATTAACTCAACTTGCCACTAACTCCTACTGTGCTCATCGATTCACGAGGGACCAGACGGTAAGTGTAGATAGTTCTTCCCATCTCACAATGAACCAAAACTGCCTATTAACAACTAGACATGGAAGGAGTCAAGCTGTCCTCCCCAACACCACCGAGAATAAACATATTAACAACTAGACATGGAAGGAGTCAAGCTGTCCTCCCCAACACCACCGAGAATAAACATATTAACAACTAGACATGAAAGGAGTCAAGCTGTCCTCCCCAACACCACCGAGAATAAACATATTAACAACTAGACATGGAAGGAGTCAAGCTGTCCTCCCCAACACCACCGAGAATAAACATATTAACAACTAGACATGAAAAGAGTCAAGCTGTCCTCCCCAACACCACCGAGAATAAACATATTAACAACTAGACATGGAAGGAGTCAAGCTGTCCTCCCAACACCACCGAGAATAAACATATTAACAACTAGACATGAAAGGAGTCAAGCTGTCCTCCCCAACACCACCGAGAATAAACATATTAACAACTAGACATGAAAGGAGTCAAGCTGTCCTCCCCAACATATTAACAACTAGACATGGAAGGAGTCAAGCTGTCCTCCCCAACACCACCGAGAATAAACATATTAACAACTAGACATGAAAGGAGTCAAGCTGTCCTCCCCAACACCACCGAGAATAAACATATTAACAACTAGACATGGAAGGAGTCAAGCTGTCCTCCCCAACACCACCGAGAATAAACATATTAACAACTAGACATGAAAGGAGTCAAGCTGTCCTCCCCAACACCACCGAGAATAAACATATTAACAACTAGACATGAAAGGAGTCAAGCTGTCCTCCCCAACACCACCGAGAATAAACATATTAACAACTAGACATGAAAGGAGTCAAGCTGTCCTCCCCAACACCACCGAGAATAAACATATTAACAACTAGACATGGAAGGAGTCAAGCTGTCCTCCCCAACACCACCGAGAATAAACATATTAACAACTAGACATGAAAGGAGTCAAGCTGTCCTCCCCAACACCACCGAGAATAAACATATTAACAACTAGACATGAAAGGAGTCAAGCTGTCCTCCCCAACATATTAACAACTAGACATGGAAGGAGTCAAGCTGTCCTCCCCAACACCACCGAGAATAAACATATTAACAACTAGACATGAAAGGAGTCAAGCTGTCCTCCCCAACACCACCGAGAATAAACATATTAACAACTAGACATGAAAGGAGTCAAGCTGTCCTCCCCAACACCACCGAGAATAAACATATTAACAACTAGACATGAAAGGAGTCAAGCTGTCCTCCCCAACATATTAACAACTAGACATGGAAGGAGTCAAGCTGTCCTCCCCAACACCACCGAGAATAAACATATTAACAACTAGACATGAAAGGAGTCAAGCTGTCCTCCCCAACACCACCGAGAATAAACATATTAACAACTAGACATGAAAGGAGTCAAGCTGTCCTCCCCAACACCACCAAGAATAAACATATTAACAACTAGACATGGAAGGAGTCAAGCTGTCCTCCCCAACACCACAGAGAATAAACATATTAACAACTAGACATGAAAGGAGTCAAGCTGTCCTCCCCAACACCACAGAGAATAAACAGTTGTCTTTTTTTTCATGGACAAAACCTTCTCCATGAAAACAGCATTAGTGTTCCAGAACCTCTTCCTCTGTGGTTCCCATAGACATGGAAAAACGTTGACCAAAAACACACACACATTGACGCACATGCGTACGCACACACACACACACACACACACACACACACACACACACACACACACACACACACACACACACACACACACACACACACACACACACACACACACACACACACACACACACACACACACACACACACACACACACACACACACACACACACACACACACACACATATAGACTAACGCAACCTAAACGTTACTTAATGTGTTGTTAACGACCCGGTGTGGTGATGTTGTTGTTTTAACGTGGAAGTAATTACGGCCTCCCTCCCTCCCTCCCTCCCTCCCTCCCTCCCTCCCTCCCTCCCTCCCTCCCTCCCTCCCTCCCTCCCTCCCTCCCTCCCTCCCTCCCTCCCTCCCTCCCTCCCTCCCTCCCTCCCTCCCTCCCTCCCTCCCTCCCTCCCTCCCTCTCTCTCTGTCTCTCTCTCTCTTCCTCCTCTCTCCCTGCCTCCTCGCTCTACATCCTCTCTCTCTCTCTCTCCCTCTCTCTCTCTCTCTTTTCACTGGAAGGAGAAATAGATTAAACAAGTGTTATGTATACCAGACTTACTATTTGTTAGGCAGTACGGGTTTCCTTTCTTCACACTGACTGGGGCTGGGGATTCTCATGATGAGGAGAGGTTGAGGTCTTGTTTCGGTTCCTGCTTAATCTGTAATTACCTGGAGAGTATGATGTCTTGTGTTTAGGGCCAGGAGATTTTCTGTAGCTTGTTGATGTTTAGGGCCAGGAGTTTCTCTGTAGACTGTTGATGTTTAGGGCCTGGAGTTTCTCTGTAGCTTGTCGATGTTTAGGGCCAGGAGTTTATCTGTAGCTTGTCGATGTTTAGGGCCAGGAGTTTCTCTGTAGCTTGTCGATGTTTAGGGCCAGGAGTTTCTCTGAAGCCTGTCGATGTTTAGGGCCAGGAGTTTCTCTGTAGACTGTTGATGTTTAGGGCCTGGAGTTTCTCTGTAGCCTGTTGATGTTTAGGGCCAGGAGTTTCTCTGTAGCCTGTTGATGTTTAGGGCCAGGAGTTTCTCTGTAGCCTGTTGATGTTTAGGGCCAGGAGTTTCTCTGTAGCCTGTTGATGTTTAGGCCCAGGAGTTTCTCTGTAGCCTGTTTAGGGCCAGGAGTTTCTCTGTAGCCTGTTGTGTTTAGGGCCAGGAGTTTCTCTGTAGACTGTTGATGTTTAGGGCCTGGAGTTTCTCTGTAGACTGTTGATGTTTAGGGCCAGGAGTTTCTCTGTAGCCTGTTGATGTTTAGGGCCAGGGGTTTCTCTGTAGCCTGATGATGTTTAGGGCCAGGAGTTTCTCTGTAGCCTGTTGATGTTTAGGGCCTGGAGTTTCTCTGTAGCCTGTTGATGTTTAGGGCCAGGAGTTTCTCTGTAGCCTGTTGATGTTTAGGGCCAGGAGTTTCTCTGTAGCCTGTTGATGTTTAGGGCCAGGAGTTTCTCTGTAGCCTGTTGATGTTTAGGGCCAGGAGTTTCTCTGTAGCCTGTTTAGGGCCAGGAGTTTCTCTGTAGCCTGTTGTGTTTAGGGCCAGGAGTTTCTCTGTAGACTGTTGATGTTTAGGGCCTGGAGTTTCTCTGTAGCTTGTCGATGTTTAGGGCCAGGAGTTTCTCTGAAGCCTGTCGATGTTTAGGGCCAGGAGTTTCTCTGTAGACTGTTGATGTTTAGGGCCAGGAGTTTCTCTGTAGCCTGTTGATGTTTAGGGCCAGGGGTTTCTCTGTAGCCTGTTGATGTTTAGGGCCAGGAGTTTCTCTGTAGCCTGTTGATGTTTAGGGCCTGGAGTTTCTCTGTAGCCTGTTGATGTTTAGGGCCAGGAGTTTCTCTGTAGCCTGTTGATGTTTAGGGCCAGGAGTTTCTCTGTAGCCTGTTGATGTTTAGGGCCAGGAGTTTCTCTGTAGCCTGTTGATGTTTAGGGCCAGGAGTTTCTCTGTAGCCTGTTTAGGGCCAGGAGTTTCTCTGTAGCCTGTTGTGTTTAGGGCCAGGAGTTTCTCTGTAGACTGTTGATGTTTAGGGCCAGGAGTTTCTCTGTAGCTTGTCGATGTTTAGGGCCAGGAGTTTCTCTGAAGCCTGTCGATGTTTAGGGCCAGGAGTTTCTCTGTAGACTGTTGATGTTTAGGGCCTGGAGTTTCTCTGTAGCCTGTTGATGTTTAGGCCCAGGAGTTTCTCTGTAGCCTGTTGATGTTTAGGGCCAGGAGTTTCTCTGTAGCCTGTTGATGTTTAGGGCCAGGAGTTTCTCTGTAGCCTGTTTAGGGCCAGGAGTTTCTCTGTAGCCTGTTTAGGGCCAGGAGTTTCTCTGTAGACTGTTGATGTTTAGGGCTTGGAGTTTCTCTTTAGACTGTTGATGTTTAGGGCCAGGAGTTTCTCTGTAGACTGTTGATGTTTAGGGCCTGGAGTTTCTCTGTAGCCTGTTGATGTTTAGGGCCTGTAGTTTCTCTGTAGACTGTTGATGTTTAGGGCCAGGAGTTTCTCTGTAGCCTGTTGTGTTTAGGGCCAGGAGTTTCTCTGTAGACTGTTGATGTTTAGGGGCCTGGAGTTTCTCTGTAGACTGTTGATGTTTAGGGCCAGGAGTTTCTCTGTAGCCTGTTGATGTTTAGGGCCAGGAGTTTCTCTGTAGCCTGTTGTGTTTAGGGGCCAGGAGTTTCTCTGTAGACTGTTGATGTTTAGGGCCAGGAGTTTCTCTGTAGCCTGTTGTGTTTAGGGCCAGGAGTTTCTCTGTAGCCTGTTGTGTTTAGGGCCAGGAGTTTCTCTGTAGACTGTTGATGTTTCGGGCCAGGATTTTCTCTGTAGCCTGTTTAGGGCCAGGAGTTTCTCTGTAGCCTGTTGATGTTTAGGGCCAGGAGTTTCTCTGTAGCCTGTTGATGTTTAGGGCCAGGAGTTTCTCTGTAGCCTGTTGTGTTTAGGGCCAGGAGTTTCTCTGTAGCCTGTTGTGTTTAGGGCCAGGAGTTTCTCTGTAGCCTGTTGTGTTTAGGGCCAGGAGTTTCTCTGTAGCCTGTTGTGTTTAGGGCCAGGAGTTTCTCTGTAGCCTGTTGTGTTTAGGGCCAGGAGTTTCTCTGTAGCCTGTTGATGTTTAGGGAGATTGGTGTCATCTTAATTGGGGAGTCTTTGGTAATGTCTGGAGTGGAATAGGTGGAATGGTATCAAATCAACCAAACACATTGTTGCCAGTCCATTAGCACCGGCTTAGGGACAGTAGTTTGATGTTTAGGGCTGATCAGTTGGATGTCAGCCCTACCAGGTAGTTTGGTGTTTAGGGCTGATCAGTTGGATGTCAGCCCTACCAGGTAGTTTGGTGTTTAGGGCTGATCAGTTGGATGTCAGCCCTACCAGGTAGTTTCAGGGCTGATCAGTTGGATGTCAGCCCTACCAGGTAGTTTGATGTTTAGGGCTGATCAGTTGGATGTCAGCCCTACCAGGTAGTTTGGTGTTTAGGGCTGATCAGTTGGATGTCAGCCCTACCAGGTAGTTTGGTGTTTAGGGCTGATCAGTTGGATGTCAGCCCTACCAGGTAGTTTCAGGGCTGATCAGTTGGATGTCAGCCCTACCAGGTAGTTTGATGTTTAGGGCTGATCAGTTGGATGTCAGCCCTACCAGGTAGTTTGGTGTTTAGGGCTGATCAGTTGGATGTCAGCCCTACCAGGTAGTTTGGTGTTTAGGGCTGATCAGTTGGATGTCAGCCCTACCAGGTAGTTTGGTGTCCAGGGCTGATCATATAAAACCAGGTAGTTTCAGGGCTGATCATATAAAACCAGGTAGTTTCAGGGCTGATCATATAAAACCAGGTAGTTTGATGTCCAGGGCTGATCATATAAAACCAGGTAGTTTGATGTCCAGGGCTGATCATATAAAACCAGGTAGTTTGATGTCCAGGGCTGATCATATAAAACCAGGTAGTTTGATGTCCAGGGCTGATCATATAAAACCAGGTAGTTTGATGTCCAGGGCTGATCATATAAAACCAGGTAGTTTGATGTCCAGGGCTGATCATATAAAAACCAGGGCTGATCATATAAAACCAGGTAGTTTGATGTCCAGGGCTGATCATATAAAACCAGGTAGTTTGATGTCCAGGGCTGATCATATAAAACCAGGTAGTTTGATGTCCAGGGCTGATCATATAAAACCAGGTAGTTTGATGTCCAGGGCTGATCATATAAAACCAGGTAGTTTGATGTCCAGGGCTGATCATATAAAACCAGGTAGTTTGATGTCCAGGGCTGATCATATAAAACCAGGTAGTTTGATGTCCAGGGCTGATCATATAAAACCAGGTAGTTTGATGTCCAGGGCTGATCATATAAAACCAGGTAGTTTGATGTCCAGGGCTGATCATATAAAACCAGGTAGTTTGATGTCCAGGGCTGATCATATAAAACCAGGTAGTTTGATGTCCAGGGCTGATCATATAAAACCAGGTAGTTTGATGTCCAGGGCTGATCATATAAAACCATGTAGTTTGATGTCCAGGGCTGATCATATAAAACCATGTAGTTTGATGTCCAGGGCTGATCATATAAAACCAGGTAGTTTCAGGGCTGATCATATAAAACCAGGTAGTTTGATGTCCAGGGCTGATCATATAAAACCAGGTAGTTTGATGTCCAGGGCTGATCATATAAAACCAGGTAGTTTGATGTCCAGGGCTGATCATATAAAACCAGGTAGTTTGATGTCCAGGGCTGATCATATAAAACCAGGTAGTTTGATGTCCAGGGCTGATCATATAAAACCAGGTAGTTTGATGTCCAGGGCTGATCATATAAAACCAGGTAGTTTGATGTCCAGGGCTGATCATATAAAACCAGGTAGTTTGATGTCCAGGGATCTGATCTGATCATAAAACCAGGTAGTTTGATGTCCAGGGCTGATCATATAAAACCAGGTAGTTTGATGTCCAGGGCTGATCATATAAAACCAGGTAGTTTGATGTCCAGGGCTGATCATATAAAACCAGGTAGTTTGATGTCCAGGGCTGATCATATAAAACCAGGTAGTTTGATGTCCAGGGCTGATCATATAAAACCAGGTAGTTTGATGTCCAGGGCTGATCATATAAAACCAGGTAGTTTGATGTCCAGGGCTGATCATATAAAACCATGTAGTTTGATGTCCAGGGCTGATCATATAAAACCATGTAGTTTGATGTCCAGGGCTGATCATATAAAACCATGTAGTTTGATGTCCAGGGCTGATCATATAAAACCATGTAGTTTGATGTTCAGGCTGATCATAGGCTAATCATAGGCGACAGTATTTATAAGGCTACAGTATTTATAAGGCTACAGTATTTATAAGGCTACAGTATTTATACGGCTACAGTATTTATAAGGCTAGTATTTATAAGGCTACAGTATTTATAAGGCTACAGTATTTATAAGGCTACAGTATTTATAAGGCTACAGTATTTATAAGGCTACAGTATTTATAAGGCTAGAGTATTTATACGGCTACAGTATTTATACGGCTACAGTATTTTACGGTTGCCAGCATTTATAAGGCTACAGTATTTATAAGGCTACAGTATTTATACGGCTACAGTATTTATAAGGCTACAGTATTTATAAGGCTAGAGTATTTATACGGCTACAGTATTTATAAGGCTACAGTATTTATAAGGCTAGAGTATTTATACGGCTACAGTATTTCATAAGGGCTACAGTATTTATAAGGCTAGTATTTATAAGGCTAGTATTTATAAGGCTAGTATTTATATGGCTACAGTATTTATAAGGCTAGTATTTATAAGGCTACAGTATTTATAAGGCTAGTATTTATAAGGCTAGTATTTATACGGCTACAGTATTTATAAGGCTACAGTATTTATAAGGCTAGTATTTATAAGGCTAGTATTTATACGGCTACAGTATTTATAAGGCTAGTATTTATAAGGCTAGTATTTATAAGGCTAGTATTTATACGGCTACAGTATTTATAAGGCTACAGTATTTATAAGGCTAGTATTTATAAGGCTAGTATTTATAAGGCTAGTATTTATACAGTATTTATACGGCTACAGTATTCATACGGCTAGTATTTATAAGGCTAGTATTTATAAGGCTAGTATTTATAAGGCTACAGTATTTTTAAGGCTAATATTTATAAGGCTAGTATTTATAAGGCTAGTATTTATAAGGCTAGTATTTATACGGCTACAGTATTTATACGGCTACAGTATTTATAAGGCTAGTATTTATAAGGCTAGTATTTATAAGGCTACAGTATTTATACGGCTACAGTATTTATAAGGCTAGTATTTATACGGCTACAGTATTTATAAGGCTAGTATTTATAAGGCTAGTATTTATACGGCTACAGTATTTATAAGGCTAGTATTTATAAGGCTAGTATTTATAAGGCTAGTATTTTTAAGGCTAGTATTTATACGGCTACATTATTTATAAGGCTACAGTATTTTTAAGGCTAGTATTTATAAGGCTAGTATTTATAAGGCTAGTATTTCTGTGGAGAGTGAAATGGGAATGGCGACATGCAGAGTGGGATTCATCCCAAATGGTTCCCTATGTGTCCTGGTCTAAAATAGTACACTACTACCCTATACTCATTGTCGGACATCAAAAAGTGGTCTCGTGTGGAGATTAGTCCCATGCCATCTGTTGGTTAGATCCAGCTTCAATCCCAAATGATAAAAGCCACCATCTATCGTCAATGATGGAATAAGCTGCTCTCTATGCCTTTTTTACATCTGAAATTGAAGTCTCAGACAGCAATTTATTATTTAACTAGTAAACTAAACTAGTGTCATAGTGAGTTTCGGTGATAATCCACAACAGAATGGTGACTGGTTGGTTGGTAGTTAAATCCTGTCCATTGGGAAACCCACCCATGTTGGCATCATGCAAAATTTGATTGATTCTATTTCTTCAAGAGACACCACAGTGTTGGGGTTTTAAGGTTAGGGTTAGTGGTTTTAATGCACCATACTTCCAACCCGTATGTCTGACCAGACTGTCACTGGGAAGGCCAGTAGAGTTTATGGGGTTAGTGGTTTAATACCCCTCATTTCAAAAACACCAAACGTCTGTCCTTTCCGGTATAGCTAGCTAGTGAATGGAACACTTGGGGCCAGTTGAGTTTTCGCTGTTCCATCTGTACTGATCTGTACATGGGCACTCTGTAGCTACGGCTAGCAGGCTGGGTCACACCCTCTCTGTTGCTACGGCAAGAAGGCTGGGTCACAGCCTCGCTGTAGCTACGGCTAGCAGGCTGGGTCACACCCTCTCTGTAGCTACGGCAAGAAGGCTGGGTCACAGCCTCTCTGTAGCTATGGCAAGAAGGCTGGGTCACAGCCTCGCTGTAGCTACGGCTAGCAGGCTGGGTCACACCCTCTCTGTAGCTACGGCTAGCAGGCTGGGTCACACCCTCTCTGTAGCTACGGCAAGAAGGCTGGGTCACAGCCTCTCTGTAGCTACGGCTAGCAGGCTGGGTCACACCCCCTCAGTAGCTACTGTTAGCACCCTCTCTGTAGCTACGGCTAGCAGGCTGGGTCACACCCTCTCTATAATTACGGCTAGCACCCTCTCTGTAGCTACGGCTAGCACCCTCTCTGTATCTACGGCTAGCACCCAATCTGTAGCTACGGCAAGCACCCTCTCTGTAGCTACGGCAAGCACCCTTTCTGTAACTACGGCTAGCACCCTCTCTGTAGCTACGGCAAGCACCCTTTCTGTAACTACGGCTAGCACCCTCTCTGTAGCTACGGCTAGTGGGCTGGGTCACACCCTCTCTGCAGCTACGGCTAGCAGGCTGGGTCACAGCCTCTCTGTAGCTACGGCTAGCAGGCTGGGTCACAGCCTCTCTGTAGCTACGGCTAGCAGGCAGGGTTACAGCCTCTGTAGCTACGGCTAGCAGGCTGGGTCACAGCCTCTGTAGCTACGGCTAGCAGGCTCGGTCACAGCCTCTGTAGCTACGGCTAGCAGGCTGGGTCACAGCCTCTCTGTAGCTATGGCTAGCAGGCAGGGTTACAGCCTCTGTAGCTACGGCTAGCAGACTGGGTCACAGCCTTTCTGTAGCTACGGCTAGCAGGCAGGGTTACAGCCTCTGTAGCTACGGCTAGCATGCAGGGTTACAGCCTCTGTAGCTACGGCTAGCAGGCTGGGTCACAGCCTTTCTGTAGCTACGGCTAGCAGGCAGGGTTACAGCCTCTGTAGCTACGGCTAGCATGCAGGGTTACAGCCTCTGTAGCTATGGCTAGCAGGCTGGGTCACAGCCTCTCTGTAGCTATGGCTAGCAGGCTGGGTCACAGCCTTTCTTTAGCTATGTCTAGCAGGCTGGGTCACCAGCCTCTCTGTAGCTACGGCTAGCAGGCTGGGTCACAGCCTTTCTTTAGCTATGTCTAGCAGGCTGGGTCACCAGCCTCTCTGTAGCTATGGCTAGCAGGCTGGGTCACAGCCTTTCTTTAGCTATGTCTAGCAGGCTGGGTCACAGCCTCTCTACGGCTAGCAAGCTGGGTCCCAGCAGGGTTAAATATAGATATGCTATGTATAGTCTGTGAGCTTTTCCATTTGTCCCTCTGTCTGTCTCTGTGTGAGGGAGAGTGACCCTGCTGCTCGGTGGGTCTTGTGATCTGAGGGTTCATTGTGGACAATGTCACCATGCAGCTGGACTGGACAGCACGGTAGAGCAGCATAGGAAAGTGGACATCGAAGACACATTAGGTCAGGTAGTGAAGGGGAACTAATATATGAAAGCCATTCCGCTGTCCTGACCTGGTTGGCTATATATCCAGTAGTAAAAAACAATTTGGTCTTTGATTCAAAACAATACACATTTGGTTTACCCTTCGAGGTAGTCTAAAACAACTACCTTCACTTTCACATATTCCACTGCTTCTCACTACAGCAGGGAACCGTGAATTAAACTGTTCAGTTTTATAGTTCTTCAGTATTCAGCCAGTCAATATTCCACTGCTTTTCACTACAGCAGGGAACCGTGAATTAAACTGTTCAGTTTTATAGTTCTTCAGTATTCAGCCAGTCAATATTCCACTGCTTCTCACTACAGCAGGGAACCATGACGCACCTGTTGTGGCCTTTTACTGGTGCTGTCTCTGTATGGTGCTGTCTCTACGGTGCTGTCTCTGTATGGTGCTGTCTCTACGGTGCTGTCTCTGTATGGCTCTGTCTCTACGGTGCTGTCTCTGTATGGCTCTGTCTCTACGGTGCTGTCTCTGTATGGTGCTGTCTCTACGGTGCTGTCTCTACAGTGCTGTCTTTACGGTGCTGTCTCTACTGTGCTGTCTCTACAGTGCTGTCTCTACTGTGCTGTCTCTACGGTGCTGTCTCTGTATGGTGCTGTCTCTGTATGGTGCTGTGTATATGGTGCTGTCTCTATATGGTGCTGTCTCTATATGGTGCTGTCACATCATGGTGCTGTCTCTGTATAGTGCTGTCTCTGAATGGTGCTATAAAGAGACAGCACCATATAGAGACAGCACCATATGGAGAGAGCACCATATAGAGACAGCACCATGATGTCACAGCACCATATAGAGACAGCACCATATAGAGACAGCACCATAATAAACACAGCACCATATAGACACAGCACCATAAGAATCAGCACCATGCTGTCCCTATATGGTGCTGTCTCTATATGGTGCTGTCTCTATATGGTGCTGTGACATCATGGTGCTGTCTCTATATGGTGCTGTCTCTATATGGTGCTGTGACATCATGGTGCTGTCTCTATATGGTGCTGTCTCTATATGTTGCTGTCTCTATATGGTGCTGTCTCTATATGGTGCTGTTTCTATATGGTGCTGTCTCTATATGGTGCTGTCTCTATATGTTGCTGTCTCTATATGGTGCTGTTTCTATATGGTGCTGTCTCTATATGGTGCTGTCTCTATATGGTGCTGTCCCTATATGGTGCTGTCTCTATATGGTGCTGTCCCTTTATGGTGCTGTCTCTATATGGTGCTGTCTCTATATGGTGCTGTCCCTTTATGGTGCTGTCTCTATGTGGTGCTGTCTCTATATGGTGCTGTCTCTATATGGTGCTGTCTCTATATGGTGCTGTCTCTATATGGTGCTGTCTCCATATGGCGCTGTCTCTATATGGTGCTGTCTCTATATGGTGCTGTCACATCATGGTGCTGTCTCTATATGGTGCTGTCTCTATATGGTGCTGTCTCTATATGGTGCTGTCTCTATATGGTGCTGTCACATCATGGTGCTGTCTCTATATGGTGCTGTCTCTATATGGTGCTGTCTCTATATGGTGCTGTCACATCATGGTGCTGTCTCTATATGGTGCTGTCTCTATATGGTGCTGTCTCTATATGGTGCTGTCTCTATATGGTGCTGTCACATCATGGTGCTGTCTCTATATGGTGCTGTCTCTATATGGTGCTGTCTCTATATGGTGCTGTCTCTATATGGTGCTGTCTCTATATGGTGCTGTCCCTGGATGTGGAATTTGCTTGTTGTCTGTCCCAAATGGCACCCTATTCCCTATATAGTGGTACTACTATAGACCAGAGCCCTATTCCCTATATAGTGGTACTACTATAGACCAGAGCCCTATTCCCTATATAGTGGTACTACTATAGACGAGAGCCCTATTCCCTATATAGTGGTACTACTTTAGACCAGAGCCCTATTCCCTATATAGTGGTACTACTATAGACCAGAGCCCTATTCCCTATATAGTGGTACTACTATAGACCAGAGCCATGTTCCCTATATAGTGGTACTACTATAGACCAGAGCCATGTTCCCTATATAGTGGTACTACTATAGACCAGAGCCCTATTCCTATATAGTGGTACTACTATAGACCAGAGCCCTATTCCCTATATAGTGGTACTACTATAGACCAGAGCCCTATTCCTGTATAGTGGTACTACTATAGACCAGAGCCCTATTCCCTATATAGTGGTACTACTATAGACCAGAGCCCTATTCCTATATAGTGGTACTACTATAGACCAGAGCCCTATTCCCTATATAGTGGTACTACTATAGACCAGAGCCCTATTCCCTATATAGTGGTACTACTATAGACCAGAGCCATATATAGTGGTACTACTATAGACCAGAGCCCTATTCCCTATATAGTGGTACTACTATAGACCAGAGCCCTATTCCTATATAGTGGTACTACTATAGACCAGAGCCCTATTCCCTACATAGTGGTACTACTATAGACCAGAACCCTATTCCCTATATAGTGGTACTACTATAGACCAGAGCCCTATTCCCTATATAGTGGTACTACTATAGACCAGAGCCCTATTCCCTATATAGTGGTACTACTATAGACCAGAGCCCTATTCCCTATATAGTGGTACTACTATAGACCAGAGCTCTATCCCCTATATAGTGGTACTACTATAGACCAGAGCCCTATTCTCTATATAGTGGTACTACTATAGACCAGAGCCCTATTCCCTATATAGTGGTACTACTATAGACCAGAGCCCTATTCCCTATATAGTGGTACTACTATAGACCAGAGCCCTATTCCCTATATAGTGGTACTACTATAGACCAGAACCCTATTCCCTATATAGTGGTACTACTTTAGACCAGAACCCTATTCCCTATATAGTGGTACTACTTTAGACCAGAACCCTATTCCCTATATAGTGGTACTACTATAGACCAGAGCCCTATTCCCTATATAGTGGTACTACTTTAGACCAGAACCCTATTCCTATATATAGTGGTACTACTATAGACCAGAGCCCTATTCCCTATATAGTGCACTACTTTAGACCAGAGCCCTATGGAACCCTGTTCCCTATATAGTGCACTACTTTAGACCAGAGCCCTATGGAACCCTATTCCCTATATAGTGCACTACTTTAGACCAGAGCCCTATGGAACCCTATTCCCTATATAGTGCACTACTTTAGACCAGAGCCCTATGGAACCCTATTCCCTATATAGTGCACTACTTTAGACCAGAGCCCTATGGAACCCTATTCCCTATATAGTGCACTACTTTAGACCAGAGCCCTATTGAACCCTATTCCCTATATAGTGCACTACTTTAGACCAGAGCCCTATTGAACCCTATTCCCTATATAGTGCACTACTTTAGACCAGAGCCCTATGGAACCCTATTCCCTATATAGTGCACTACTTTAGACCAGAGCCCTATTGAACCCTATTCCCTATATAGTGCACTACTTTAGACCAGAGCCCTATGGAACCCTATTCCCTATATAGTGCACTACTTTAGACCAGAGCCCTATGGAACCCTATTCCCTATATAGTGCACTACTTTAGACCAGAGCCCTATGGAACCCTATTCCTATATAGTGCACTACTTTAGACCAGAGCCCTATGGAACCCTATTCCCTATATAGTGCACTACTTTAGACCAGAGCCCTATGGAACCCTATTCCCTATATAGTGCACTACTTTAGACCAGAGCCCTATGGAACCCTATTCCTATATAGTGCACTACTTTAGAGCAGAACCCTATAGAGCCCTATTCCCTATATAGTGCACTACTTTAGAGCAGAACCCTATGGAACCCTATTCCCTGCATAGTGCACTACTTTAGAGCAGAACCCTATGGCACCCTGTTCCCTATATAGTGCACTACTTTAGAGCAGAACCCTATGGCACCCTGTTCCCTATATAGTGCACTACTTTAGAGCAGAACCCTATGGCACCCTGTTCCCTATATAGTGCACTACTTTAGAGCAGAACCCTATGGCACCCTGTTCCTATATAGTGCACTACTTTAGAGCAGAACCCTATGGCACCCTGTTCCCTATATAGTGCACTACTTTAGAGCAGAACCCTATGGCACCCTGTTCCCTATATAGTGCACTACTTTAGAGCAGAACCCTATGGCACCCTGTTCCCTATATAGTGCACTACTTTAGAGCAGAACCCTATGGCACCCTGTTCCCTATATAGTGCACTACTTTAGAGCAGAACCCTATGGCACCCTGTTCCCTATATAGTGCACTACTTTAGAGCAGAACCCTATGGGCCTTAGTCAAAAAAGTACTATAATAGGATGTCATTTGGGACAGGGACTCAGCCACAAACGGACCCCTTTGTTCTCCAGGCTCTACACGATCAGCGCTCATGGTCCTTACCCACCTTGTAAAACGAGACTTTATTTTACGGGCAACAATTGTTTATAAAAGAATAAAGAAAGGGTGTGAAGCAAATGTGGGAGGGAAAAAAGCGAGGGATTAAAACAAACTAGAGGCGAGAGACAGATGTCATTCCTGTAGGGGGGGTCATGTAGCCTGGTGTGTTTACCCAGAATACACCACTCTCTACCTCTGTCAACGCTGTTTAAGCCACATTTAAAGAGCAACTGAAAGCAGTAAGCAACTTGTCCTTTTGAAAACAGCATAGCAATTTGAGTTAGAAACGTTTGATTCTAGTGTCAAAATGTACTACATAGATACGCCAGTCTCATCCAAAACTGAGATTTGCTATATAATTAGGGAAAAATGAACTGTCACGGAATGGAGGGTACAGTAACTGTTTTCCTTGGGTTTATTTCAATCCTGCCCACAGTTGGCAGCATCCAAATTATCATCAATTCGGAAAGCAGCTACACACGACCCGATTGTGAAATTGGTTTGACATTGGATATCCCTATGGGGCTAGTTAGGGGCCATAAGTAAATTACACAATGTCCATTGGGACAATCTTTGAAATGTAAATTAGCTCCAAATTTAAACGACTTAAAAAACTCAAACCAACTATAAATTGTAGAAATTCATATACAAATATTAAAAAAGCTTCACGAGACAACTAAAAGGTGTGCAACATTGAAAATATTGTCCGTTTACATTGCGTAAGTTATTGACAGTCCTAAACTTGCCCAACAGTTAGGCTATCCAAAGTTAAACTAATTTTGCCACCAGTAAGTTGGTTTTGCTTGCTAGCTAGTTGAGTCTACTTCCAGACACAATACCTACTTCAAGTTATCTACAAGGGTGAGTGACTGTAACTGTGTTTTGGCAGAGAGTGAAAGTACAAATGCTTCCCACTTTCAAACACAACAGACACCCACATCAAAGCCCCAGAAACAAATCTCGTTCTCAGTCACATTTCCTATAGAGGAGAATTGAAAACTGAGGCTAAATCAGAAAGGTCAGACCCCACGTTAACCAACGTTAACCAACGTTAACCAACGTTAACCAACGTTAACCAATTGGCATATTTTTGTGATTGAACCTTTATGTAACTAGGATCAGAAAACTTTGAAGAATGTATTTGGAGAAGTGAAGGTTTCACTATTACTTTCCTGCTACTCCAATCCAACCTCTCCAATCCAATCCTCTCCAATCCAACCCTCTCCAATCCATCCCTCTCCAATCCAACCCTCTCCAATCCAACCCTCTCCAATCCAACCCTCTCTAATCCATCCCTCTCTAATCCAACTCTCTAATCCAACCCTCTCCAATCCAACCCTCTCCAATCCAACCCTCTCCAATCCAACCTCTCTAATCCATCCCTCTGTAATCCAACCCTCTCCAATCCAACCCTCTCTAATCCATCCCTCTCTAATCCAACCCTCTCCAATCCATCCCTCTCTAATCCAACCCTCTCCAATCCAACCCTCTCTAATCCAACCCTCTCCAATCCAACCCTCTCCAATCCAACCCTCTCTAATCCATCCATCCCTCTCCAATCCAACCCTCTCCAATCCATCCCTCTCCAATCCATCCCTCTCCAATCCAACCCTCTCTAATCCATCCATCCCTCTCCAATCCAACCTCTACAATCCAACCCAACCATCTCCAATCCAACCCTCTCCAATCCATCCATCCCTCTCTAATCCAACCCTCTCCAATCTAACCTCTCTAATCCAACCATCTCCAATCCATCCTCTCTACTACAACCCTCTCCAATCCAACCCTCTCTAATTCAACCATCTCCAATCCATCCCTCTCTTAATCCATCCATCTCTAATCCAACCCTCTCCAATCCAACCCTCTCTAATCCAACCATCTCTAATCCAACCCTCTCCAATCCAACCCTCTCCAATCCAACCCTCTCCAATCCATCCATCCCGCTCCAATCCAACCCTCTCCAATCCAACCCTCTCCAATCCAACCATCTCCAATCCAACCCTCTCCAATCCAACCCTCTCCAATCCAACCCTCCAATCCATCCCTCTCCAATCCATCCCTCTCCAATCCAACCCTCTCTAATCCATCCATCCCTCCATCCCTCTCCAATCCAACCCTCTCCAATCCAACCCTCTCAACCAATCCATCCATCCCTCTCTAATCCAACCTCTCCAATCCAACCTCTCTAATCCAAACATCTCCAATCCATCCCTCTCTAATCCAACCCTCTCCAATCCAACCCTCTCTAATCCATCCTCTCCAATCCAACCCTCTCCAACCCAACCCTCTCCAATCATCCTCTCCAATCCAACCCTCTCTAATCCAAACTTCTCCAATCAACCCTCTCCAATCCAACCCTCCAATCCATCCTCTCCAATACAACCCTCCAATCCATCCTCCAATCCAACCCTCTCCAATCCAACTCTCCAATCCAACCCTCTCTAATCCAACCCTCTCCAATCCAACCCTCTCCAATCCAACCCTCTCCAATCCAACCCTCTCTAATCCATCCATCCCTCTCCAATCCAACCCTCTCCAATCCATCCCTCTCCAATCCATCCCTCTCCAATCCAACCCTCTCTAATCCATCCATCCCTCTCCAATCAACCCTCTACAATCCAACCCAACCATCTCCAATCCAACCCTCTCCAATCCATCCATCCCTCTCTAATCCAACCCTCTCCAATCTAACCTCTCTAATCCAACCATCTCCAATCCAACCCTCTCCAATCCAACCCTCTCAATCCAACCCTCTCCAATCCATCCATCCCGCTCCAATCCAACCCTCTCCAATCCAACCCTCTCCAATCCAACCATCTCCAATCCAACCCTCTCCAATCCAACCCTCTCCAATCCAACCTCCAATCCATCCCTCTCCAATCCATCCTCTCCAATCCAACCCTCTCTAATCCATCCATCCCTCTCCAATCCAACCCTCTCCAATCCAACCCTCTCCAATCCAACCCTCTCCAATCCATCCATCCTCTCTAATCCAACCCTCTCCAATCCAACCCTCTCTAATCCAAACATCTCCAATCCATCCCTCTCTAATCCAACCCTCTCCAATCCAACCCTCTCTAATCCATCCCTCTCCAATCCAACCCTCAACCCAACCCTCTCCAATCATCCCTCTCCAATCCAACCCTCTCTAATCCAAACTTCTCTAATCCTTCCCTCTCCAATCCAACCCTCAATCCATCCCTCTCCAATACAACCCTCCAATCCATCCCCTCCAATCCAACCTCTCCAATCCAACCCTCTCTAATCCATCCCTCTCCAATCCAACCCTGTCTAATCCATCCCTCTCCAATCCAACATTCTGCCTGTTGTCATTCTTACTTGCACCTACAGTCCATACCTTTTTCACTTCACGGAGAGTTTAGTTGTAGCAGGGTGTTGCGTTCCCCTCTTCATAGGGCGTTTGTAACCCTACATCCCTCTCAATCCAACCCTCTCTAATCCATCCCCTCTCCCAATCCATCCCTCTCAAACCACCCTCTCCAATACAACCCTCTCCAATCCCATCCCTCTCCAATCCAACCATCTCCAATACAACCTCTCCAATCCAACCCTCTCCAATCCAACCCTCTCAATCCATCCCTCTCCAATCATCCCTCTCCAATCCATCCCTCTCCAATCCAACCCTCTCCAATCCAACCCTCTCCAATACAACC